>NC_043977.1:50091339-50391339 GCF_902148855.1 Sphaeramia orbicularis | reverse complement strand
CCCAAACTAAACTAGAAATGACACTAAACAGACGGTGACATGTCCAAGTGTCAACTGAACCGAGCTGTGGCAGGAAGGAGAGAGAGAGAGAGAGAGAGAGAGAGGGAGAGAGAGAGAGAGCAGGCGAGAGCGGGCAAGAGAGGGAGAGCCAGGGTCCCGCCTCCAGCTTTTAAGAACTCGTTCTGTTGGGTCCAGCCAATCAGAGCCTGAACAGACACAATAGTTCACAGGTGTCAAACATGTGGCCCGGGGGTCAAATCCGGCCCACTGAAGGGTCCAGTCCAGCCCCTTTGTGTCAGGCGTCGACGGTTATGTTGATTTTTTTAGGAGTTTTTGGTCTGTTCCTGTTTTATTTTGGTGAGGGTGTTTGCTTTCCTGTTTTTGTCTGCACGCCGTCAGTCTTGTCTTTCGTTCCTTCCCCTTCATTGTTTGCACCTGGTGCTCCCCTCGTTATTGTCCACACCTGTCTCTGATCCCTGCCTCCCTTATATATTCTCCCTGCTTCCTTTGTCTTTTGTCAGTGCGTCCTTGTCTGTGATCTAGTGAAGAGCCTCGTCTGATTAATACCTAGTATCTTGTTTTTTTGAACCGCATGTTTTTCTTCCTCGGGTTTTTAGTTTGTAAAAGGTACGTTGTACTTCTCTTTAAGTTTAATAGAGTTTTTGAGCACGTTGTGCTTCACCTTTGTTTATCCATTTTTGTGCTTGGAGAACTTTGTTAAATAAATCTTTTTTTTGACCACTGACCAACAAGTCTCGTTGCATTTGGGTCCACACCAAGAGTCGTGTCTTAACACTTTGGATGAATTTGTGAAGTATTAATATTACACTAAGATATTAACAATCATTTTAGTTCAGGTTTCATATTCAGACCAATTCACTCTCATCATAACCTGTAAATACTCCAAACTCCAATTTTTTCTCTTTGTAAATGTAAATATTTTCATGTATTTAGACTAAAACAAAGTATAATTTTGCAAAAACTCTGAATAACCTGAACAAATATGAACAACCTGAAATGTCTTAAAAGAAGTGCAATTTTAATAATATTCCACCTGTTACTAAATATTCTGTGTATTTGTACATCTACTGAGATCTATACGTTATAAAGTACATGTGGAAATGACAGACTAAAGCATAATAGTGTTAACTTTTTTTTCAGTTTGTTCATGTTATTCACATTGTTTGAAAGGATAGTTTGTAGATGTAAACATTTTCATAATGAAATTTTACTTTTTTCACTGTAAAACATAGAGAAAAGTTTGGAGTTGACATTATTTATATATTATGTTTTCAATTTACTGGTTTGGCCTACTTCAGATCCAATTTAGCTGAATGTGGAACTGAACTAAATTGACTTTGACACCCCTGCAATAGTTAATGACAGAGAACGGGGCCGGTGTGTAGGCGCGGTGCACGTAACAGGTCCGAACCAGCGATCAGGTACCAAACACTGGTACTTTTTACTGAGTCTACATCCAACAAACACAAGTGTATTAGAACTGCAACAGTAACTGGAAGACAAACACAAACCAAACATCCAATCAAACACTGACAAATGCTGAACAGGCGTCAATAAAGCACAGTCACTGTTAAACATCCCACATCCAAACATGAGCTGCTGTGGTTCATCACCGCTCAAAACAACATCCCATCATCATTCTGTCTAATGTGACAAACACATGAAACAGACTGGGTGACCAACAGCAGTCCCACTGTGTCCAGTGTAGACGCTGGAATGCATCAGTGTGTCCACAGTGTGGTGGATTCAAAGCCTGTCGTCCATCAAAGCACACACACACACACTCTGTTTGTGTCCCAGACTTCAGTCTCATCCATCCTGTTCCTACCTGGAATGTTCATGGACACAAACACCAGGATGTAGACGCTGTGGTCCATGTCCAGTCAGATGGTCTTCTCTTCTCGGAGTCGTCCTCTTCACTGTCTCTGTCCTTTGTCAGTACTCCTGTCTCATCCTTTGTTCTTATCTCCTCATCGATGTTTCCACTGCTCAGTGTCACAGTCGACCTCAAACATTTCATCACATCAGACGTGTTCAGAGTTCAACCCAAAAACTGTCCTGATGAATGTGACGCAGCTCGAACACCACAACCAGTCACTGACACTTTAAAGCAGAGGTGTCAAACATGTGGCCCGGGGGCCAAATGTGGCCCTCCAAATGTTCCAATCCGGCCCCTGGGATGAATTTACAAAGTTCAAAAATTCCTCAGTCAAGGCTGTGGAACTCATTTTAGTTGCGGTTCCACATACAGACCAATGTGATCTACAGTCAAATAGTAACAGCAGAATAACCGACAAAAAATAATGATTGCAGATTTTCTACTGGGTTTGATGTGGAAAAAAAATTATATTACATTATGCCTCTAAATAATGACAACTTCAAATATTTGTCTTTGTTTTAGTGCAAAAAATAACATTAAATTATGAAAATATTTACATTTACAAACTATCCTTTAACAATAAAATGTGAATAACCTGAATAAAAATTAAGCACAATTTTAAGTATTTTCTGCCTGTTACTAAGTGTTTAATGTCTTTGTAGATCCGATCCATAATGCACATGTAGAAATGATAAGTTGAGGCAGAGTACTGGTAAAACTGTATGCATTTTTTCTTAAGAAATTTCAGTTTTTTCAGGTTATTCAAATCTCTTTTGTTTGAATAGTTTATAAAAGTAAGTATTTTCATAATTTAATGGGGTTTTGCACTAAAACAAAGACAAAAATTTGAAGTTGTCTTTATTTATAGGTTATTCTGTTATTATTTTACTGGTCCGGCCCACTGGAGATCAAATCAGGCTGAATGTAGAACCTGAATGAAACTGAGTTTGAGACCCCTGATTTAAAGTTAGTTCCAAAGGAATACAGCAACAGGATGAAGCACCAACAGCAGCAGCAGCTTTGAACTCTTCTGTTGTCCAATCACAGTCTAATCCACTAAATGTGGAGTCTGTGAATGACAACCAACCTGTGTTCGACACCAGGGAAACTAATGAAACCAAAGGAGCAATGAGCAGGCACTTTAAACCAGGGGGTTAAACTCATGTTAGTTCAGTTCCACATGCAGACTAATATGATCTGAAGTGGGCCGGACCAGTAAAATAAAATAAATAATAGGATAAGAACTGATAAATAATGTCAACTCCAATGTTTTCTCTATGTTTTTGAGTGAAAAAAGTAAAATTTCTTAATGAAAATGTTTACATGTATGAACTACACTTGAACATAACATGAACAAATATGAACAACTTGAAAGATCTTAAGAAAAATATTTCAATTTTAACAATATTACGCCTTAGTTTAATCATTTACACATGTGCATCAGGCCATAAATAATCATATAGAAAAATCTAAAAATCTGAATACATTTTAATATCGTGTAGATTTAAAAACTCTTATCTTCTGATCACAATTTTACAAATAAAATGTAACTGGTGAAAAAAAACAAACTTGTAAATCCTTACAAATTGCTCATTTTTTGCTCATTTACTTATTTTCATTTATTTATTTATTTAGCTGAAAGGAAATCTGAGAGATACATAGGTTAAATAATCTGTGTTTCCTCTGAGCTAGTCTTCCAGATGTATTTTATTGCAGTCCGAGTTGTTTTGTATTACACACCCTGACCAGCAGAGGGCAGCATTGTGTTTCTTACAGCTTTTCTCTACTTCTTTATTGTATGAGTTGTCTAGAACTTATCTGGGGACCACTAACATTTACTTCTCACAAACTTAGGACTGAACACAGTGTACTATGATGGGAAACGGGAGTTATTTTGAGAATCATGTAGTCTGACTGATTGTTCCGTGAGACATCTGGATTATATCTTTAAGAATCAGCAGACTGTTTTTAGAAGTCACAGGTCATCATTAAAAATAGCAGAGGGGGTGTGAGAGAATGGGCTCGCCGATGCAGAAGCTGTGGTTTCTGGTTGAAACCGAACCCCTGAACATGTATGGAGTCCCAGTCCAGGGGTTGGTGTGGCGTTCAAGGCACTGCGTGCATCCGATTAATCTACTGACACAGTAATTGTTTTTAAGGCCACTTTCAACTCTTAAAAAAAAAAAAAAAAAGCTATTTACCCAACTGAGACCTACTGGTCATACTAACTGATGTAGGAATACAGGAAGCTTGTAGCAATCGCACTAATGCAAATCCCAAATCAACTTTCATTTGGAAGATTCAACAATTAAACCCAATTGAAATTGTTGAAAGTAGTATTATAATGCAAGAAAACTAATAGAAAATATAAGTCTACTGTACAAAGATTAGTCCTCTTGCATTGTAACACTTTTCTATCTGCTGCTTTCTTTTCATTTCTAAACTTTTTTCCCGGTCTCTAAGTAATTTATTTTGTCTGCTCACTACACCGTAATTATATTAGCATATTCTATGTTGATCGCTTGTGTTTCATTTCACATCTGTTCCTTTTCAAATTAACCCTTTAATGTACCTTTTCCTTATGTTATTGTGGGCTTCTTTTAAAATGTAATGAACGGGTTTCTAAACTTTTTTTTTTACTTTTTTTTTTTTTTTTTTTAGCTCAAGATCCCTAAAAAAGCTAAATTTTAGGTATACAAAAACGAAAGTACACATGAACTGCTCTCATGTCAACATTTTTACTGATTCTTTCACCATCAAAGCAACGTGAAATTATGTCTACTTTCTTGAAATATCAGAACATCAGTCATAGAAAGATTATACTTTACATTTTCATAGTTCTTTCTTTCTTTCTTTCTTTCTTTCTTTCATATTGTTACCTTTACATCGGTTTCATCTTGTAATTTTATTGTCACTGTCGATATGTTTCCTATATCTTTTTTTTTTTTTTTTTTTTTTTTGTCATTTTCACCTTGTTTTCATTGTCGTCTTGTTTTTGGGCTTTACTTTTATTCCAATTGCAAAAATTATTAAACCCAAACAAACCAACAAACAAAATCTTATTTTGTGCCCCGACAGTTTAGGAAAGAGCAGTTTTAATGCACAGGACTATCCTCCTGAGACACAGCAGTATATTTTTGCATTTAAAACAACGCTGTCCATTGCATAGGGAAATTGTATAAAAATGAAAAATGCTTCCAAATAAAGGCAATTATCAAATGTAAGGAGAAAAAAAAGTTTTCTTCCTCGGTCTCAGGACGCTATGTAAAACACAGTAAACTTAACATACAACTAAAACAGATATTCCACTTGAATTCGCGTACTTTCTACGTATTTCTACGTGGATATGACTTGCGCTTCATGTAGTGCTTGTATTTTCGACGTTCCCTGAAGGCAGCCTGTGTGAGCACAAGCTTTGAAGTTCGTCCGCGCGACAGGTTCGTGTCGTGAATCCGTCAGGTGGCGGAGTGATACTGCAGCTGCTCTACTACAACACAGTATTCCACTCAAGCTCGGCTGTAATGTTTATTTTTCCCCCTTGTATATCGTTTACTTGATTTTCGGTGAGTGGCAGACAGGTCCGGACGCCGTTAACCCACCGGTGTAAAGTCGGTTCTGACGGTCCGGGTCCGCACGTGGGGGCAGATGTGGCCAATTTGAACGCGACTCCCCGCGAGCCGTGTTGTGCGTCGTTAACAGAAACACAGGAAGAAAAGTGTGAAAACGGATGTATGACAATGACCCACGCAGCGAATAGGACCAGCCACGGGTTGTCTCTCGTCCTCGTCTTTAAATGGACTGTTTAGCCACACATGAGAGCCACTAACTTCCAGCTGTACTGCTCTGTTTGGTTCGTTCGGTGCGTATTTGACCCCCAAGTACTATAGTAACTGATAAAACTACAGTGGGATACCGCGGTTAGGAACCATGGGGACCCAGGGCACAGGACGGAAAAGAGCCACCAACAAGGAGAGGACGACGGCTGAGGACGATGCCCTGAATCTTATAGCCAGAGAGGTGAGTGCTGAAGCAGTTAGTATTGAATAACACCGTCGACTAGTTATGAAAATGTCTGATAAACCTAAAAAAAAAAAAAAGTCGTGGACTTGCCTTCCCTTCCCATGTCCCCCAGTCCTGTACTGTATTCACAGCTGTGTGCAGATATTTTATCTATACTAAAGTTTTTGATGAAATATAATCGTTTATGCATAACTTAAAGGAAGTGTTGACAAAAACTACAGTTACTTGTCACCAGTTAAACAGCGGGTTAAGTTGGTGAAGCATAATTTATGTCCATTTTTGTAGTTAAATCTGAATATACTCTAAATATTCTGTATACACTGTTTTTCCTGCTAATGTCTTCATAGTTTATTGTACTGTGAAATAAGCCTGTTGTGTGCTAACCTGCGGGGACTGTTGGCTTATCCCTTAATAATGCAATGCCGAAGTCATGTTGTGACAGGCTTGCACTATTTCAGGGTTTGTAATCTTTTATTATGAGTCTGGTGTTGGAGAAATTGATGTTTTGCGGAAGGAATAATGGTCTTGAGGGCTTAAGCCAGTATTTTTGAAGTGTGATGCTGCACCAGAGGTGTTGAAATACAGACTGAAAGTTAGCATTTGGCTTTTATTTCCAAACAAAGCGCTTAAAAAAACAAAGCCAATTTTGATCTTTACTGAAAATATGGAACACTGTATATGAGACTTAAGCGATCCAAAGGAATATGGATGCATCTTTGAATGTAGTAACTTGTATCTGTAAAAACTTTAGCAGGAAGTAGTAGGTATACAATTTTATTCACCTAACACTGATTCTAGAATCATTTTGTGTCCAACCCATACCAGCAGCATAAAAACTAATCTCCATCATAGCTGTCACCCTTTTTGAGTGGCTTTGACGTTTTCTTCAGTTGGGAGGAAGTTGGGTCTGTGTTAACCTCCTCCGGATGTTTCAGCACAATTGCATATTACATTAACTAACTCTGTAGCCATGTCAGAACTCTGAATGACTCTAGTAATACTACAAACTTGTGTTTGAGTGTTGTCTTCTCTTAACTCCTTTGCTGACTATTTACTTTGCAGCGGCGTGTCTAAAGTTGCACATTTATGTAGCTGGTAATTGTTACTGGTTGTAGTCTATTTGCAGCGTCTAGCATATCAGCCAGCTGAGGTTTGAGTTTGACAGGAGTTTATCCGTAGTTTATCAGCAGCTACCCAATATCTCAACAGGAGATTATCATTGATGAGTGAATCTTTTGCCTGTTTCTTTGTAGTGGTGGTTAGGCAAAACTTCAAAAAAGTCAGTAATTGTGGTCAGCCTTCTGTCACATCTGTGACGCAAAGAGAAAGTCTGTGCCTTTAAGTAGCAGAAGGGTCAAGTCACTCACTGGCAGAGTTCTGACAGGATGGTATGTCGGCCTTGATGAGTTGGCCTGTTCTGCAAAAGAGTTTTAAAAATAGACAGCCTGAAAGATCAGCTGTTGCTGCACCCCAGTTTGAGATCTGGTCTGTGGGTAGGGGGATGGGGATAGAAGAGGGGGGTGTGGCTCAGCAACAGGCCATCCCAAACATGAAAATGTTGAGATGGCATGTTGCTACATGGAATTGTTGATTAGTCTGGTGTGGAGCAAAACATCATGGCAGTTTGAACCTCTATCTGGGTTTGAGGAGACACAAGGCTTTGCACTTAATCTCTCCCCATGGGGCACATGTGCTCCAAGGTGAAAAATGTTGGAGCATGCAAATAACTTTGGGGACAAAATGAAAATCAATTACATGACATAGTTTCCAGTAATAGAGGCATATCACAAGACATTTACAAGGTAAAGGACTGAATTTATGTCACTGCACTAGGCTTTTAATGACTCTTGCATCAAGCTATATTTATTTAATAATTTGGTAATTATGTGTCATTTAAACTGCCATAAGCTGTACACTTTAAACTCTATCAACACCCCTATTTCTGCTTTTCCATGAACGGTATTGGCCCAGCTTGCCTCAGCTCTACACTGCATTTTCTTTAGACATGAGAACAGTAACTACGGAATAAAATCACATGTTATTTCTAATAAACCTTTGCAGAGGTCAAAAAAGACCTGAAGTAATACTAACACTGTTGGTGTGCTATACATGCTGGGGTCAAAACCAAGCCAAGTTCAGTACAATAGAGACGAAAATGGTGGTGACATGTATCACGGAGGACGAGAGATACAGTCCACTGATCCGCTTTGCTTAAAACTAGATTGTACTTTGCTGTGTTTTCCACAAACTGTGACTGTCTTGGAAAATTAAACTTTACATAGACAAACATTATCATGTGTCAATGGTGGCACAATTACAATGGGATCAAAAAATTATTTATCTCAGCTTTGAGGGCTGCTTCTGTTTTTTTTTCCCTAAAGTTAGATTCCATGTGGCACAGCAGAATGAGGGACTCGGTTGGCTGGAAATGGCAAGCTTCGTCTAGTTTGCAAAGCTGTTCATGATGGAGCTCCATGCATCACAGGCAGCAGCTTTTATTACCTGCTCCCCGAAGGGGAGGCAAGGATTTTGGTTTGGTTTGGTTTGGTTTGTTTGTTTGTTTGTTTGTTTGTTTCTGTTTGTTCGTTAACAATGTAGCAGCAAAACTATTGGTTGAATAGAACCAAACTGGGTTTATAGATTGCCAGTGACTCAGAATAGATCTGATTACATTTTGGGAACAGTAGGTCAAAGTTCACATTTTTTATGACTTTTTTCAATCTTTTTTTTTTTTCCCCTTTACTTACAATGGGCAAAATCTCAAATGATACAGAATAGATGTCATTACATGTTGGGAAAAGTAGGTCAAAATTTGAATTTTTTCAATCTTTTTTTCCCCATTTACTTATAATGGTCATAATTTCACATGTCTGTAGCAGCAAAACTGTTGGTTGAATTCATACCAAATTTGGGTTATAGATTGCCAGTGACCCAGAATACACGTCATTACATTTTGGGAAAAGTAGGTCAAAGTTAAAATTTTTTATGAATTTTTAAAATCTTTTTTTCTCCCATTTACTATAATGGGTGAAATTTCACGTCTATAAAAACATCAATTTTGTTTCTATTTACTTCAAACTTGGCACATATATAGAGGCAGTTGATATGTTGACATCAACACACGCATAGACATGATGACATCAGCTGGATCGATGCCAAAATAAGCTATGTGTGTGAGGGGTGGGGTTTGTTGTGCCTGGCACTACTTGTTACGTTTATTATTTTTGGTTGAAATAATTTTGAATTGTTCACATTGAAGAGCACTATGTGTTTCTACTGACTAAAATCTGAGTTGCAGTTGAGGCACAGTCATGTGGCAAATACTAGTAAAATGGTCACACTGTGGAGCCCTGAGGTGGTTCCATACTGACGTGCTGCTGCACACGTCATCAGTACTAGTATTACTTCAGAGGAATGGTCAGTACTGAAAACCTAAATGAGGACCAAAAGGTAGAGACCACACAACAGCAAAGAATGTCAGCACTGAATACCAGAGGCAGAAATTTTGTACTTTAGGGAGCTGGTGCTGTGCTTCTGTCAAACTATTTGAGGCCAGTTGTAAACATTCATTTGTAATGGGAAAAAGTTGGGCAGGGCTACATTACCCACATCCAATGTGAAATATTTCTAAACACGTCCTAGACATAAATTACAGTGGAACACATGAGCCTTTTAACAAACACTCTAATGTTATTTAAAACTTCTGTTTCATCACTCGTAGTTCAGACGTGCTGTTTTCCATGAATTGGACACCAATTGAACATGTTACCTTCTTATCTGAGTAAACACTCCAGTCACATGTAACATGTGTTTGAATATGGCACATGTCTGAATTGCATGTTGTCAGGTTAATAGATGGGCTGCAGCATCAAAGTAAAGTCTGCACAGCTCTGCTCTGGGATCTTTGTTATTTCAATTGAAATCTGTTTTACACAAAACCTAATTAATCAGTTTGCTATAGAGACACTGTGACAGAGCTCGTTTTCAGGGATGAAGTCAGTCTGGAGGTGCAACTATTGATAGACTTTAATTAGTCATCGATGATTAAAGCCAGCTACTTTGATAAGCAATTCATAGGTTTAAGTATTTTAAGGAAAAAAACTCCTGACCAGATTTAAATATGAATATTTCATGTCCTCCCTCATGACAGTAAACTGAGCAGACATTGTATAGACAAAATTTCTAATGGTTTAATGGGTAAAATCATCAACAGCTTAATCAACAATTAAAGAAATTGCAACCTTAGATTATTGGTTGATTAAGAAGAAAAATCCCTTTCCCAGTGCCACTGGAGTAGAACAGTCCCCATTATAATAATCTGACATGTTTTTTTTTTTTTTTTTTGCATAGACAGTGCAGTATTCACACTTCTCCCTGTTGTACATTTGAAAAATAATAGACTCTGCATACAGAATATGAGAGGACAGCAACTGTTTATAGTAAGGGTGTTTTCACACTGGGTATCAGGATCCATGCCATACCTCGATATGTACACACCTTTCCCTCAGATGTTGCGTTCACAAGCACGTACCATGGCCCGTGCCCGAGTATGAATGGGCCTTACAGGGCCAAAACAGTAGGTGGTGGTGTGGAAGGAATTTGGTCGCTATCCAACAAACACGGAAGTCAGAAGAAGACAAACCCTTATGTCATCAACTGAGCAACTGTTCTGTTCACAGGGGATACTTTTCTATCTGTTAGCCTGTTAGCCTCAGCCATAGCCGCCCTAAACACCAGGCCCCGCTGACAGGTTGACCAGTCTGCAACTGTCACTCCATAAATGTCTCTTTTCGTTATGTCTGCCCCTACTGTTGTTGCTGTCATCTGTGTTGTATAATGTTACTGTCTTTTTTTTTTTTTTTCTTTCTTTCTTTCTTTCTTGTAATGTTACGTAATGTCTTTTTTTTCCTGTAATGTTTTCAGTCAGTGAAGACGAATTTCCCCACGGGGACCAATAAATTAAATCTGAATCTGAATCTGTTTGAGGTAAAGTGAAGCAGAGCGACCTTCGTTGTCCCTGATATATCACCAAGTGGTTCAGTCGCAGATCTGAGGCTTTTTAAGTAGAAGAAAGGAGCGCCATCTATGGTCTTGTGGTGATTAATGACACGTTTCCACTGCGTGGTACCGGCTTGACTTGACTCGACTTGGCTCAGCCTTTTTGCGTTTCCATTATGAAAAAGGACCTGGAATCTGGTACCTGGTACTAGTTTTTTGGTATCACCTCCGCCGAGGTTCCAAGCGATACTAAACCATGACGTATAACACTACAGACCACTGATTGGTCAGACACTTTTCTCTGTGACCCGCCGTTTTACAAAAAACAGATGTGGAAGTGGACAGTAAATATAGCGGTACATTAATTCACATGATAACAGCCCAAAACTACACTATGGTTGGTCAAGGAGAGTCAGTCTTTGGTGGCGGATGTAAAAATTCAGACGAGACAACACGCAACAAGCGAGTTTATCAGCAACTCTCTGAACAGACGACAAGGAAATGGTGAGCCGCATCGCTATGACGTCCAGGTACTGTAAAGTCAGTAGTATCCTGTAATGGAAACGGTCTCCAGGAATGTCGAGTCGAGCCGAGTCGAGCTGGTTCCACGTAGTGGAAACACGGCATTAGTCACTTCCGATGTTGGAGTGGTGATTATGTCACTTCCGGTCTCGGGCGTGGACCACTTTCACACTGCAACATACTGTACTGGAGCCCACACAGTCCGTACCCAGGACTACCTTCTCAGCTGGACTCAGGTACGATACTCCAGCACAGAATGTTTGCATTCACATTGATAAAATTAAGTGGACTTTGGGGTCCAGCGTACTCAGATAGGGACTCGAGTACGCAGTGTGAAAATGCCCTAAGAGGATGTGTGTTGTACTTCTGCTACAAGATGAAATTATATAAATGGATTCACTGTAAAAAGTGAGCAAGTATAGTAACACACCCCAAATGCTCATTAATGAAAGATTTGTACACACTGTGGTGTTTTGGTTTTTTTTGTATAGTTTTTGTGTAGTTAATGGGTAGTGACTTGAAGTAACAAACAACTACAGTATCAGGTCTGTGGAAAGCTGCTGTACCTGAAGCTGTCACTTCAATAGAGTAGTGAAGTCAGAAATGTCACATATCCCATGTATGAAAAACACTCTGGCGAGTGTAACAAAAAGCAGCACTTTTGGATAATATGCTGTGTGATTTTACCATGAATTAGATGCACAATGTGACTCAAGTTCAGAACCAAACAAAAATTTGTCAGACTAATTCGGGCTTTTAAATCAGAAACAGTAGAAGTTGCAGTACACTCAAGTCAGTATGTGGAGGGGTGAAACCAAAGCAGAACTGAAAAGAGAGGTCATGTAAGGCCACCAGACTTCAAGTACTAACTGAGTGATAATGTTGTAATAGACATAGTTGTTTCTAACAAAAACATTGTTGACATGTACAGTAACGCAGGTGTTGACATTATAATGAATAGTTTCTAAATTCCACTTAACATTTTCAGTTTCATGGTCCTGTACTGTTGTTCTCTCTATCTGAATGAGATGTTTCTTATGCCCACAGACACATAGGCTAGTGGTGAGACAAAACAAAAAGAAACAATCAAAAAAACCAAAAGCAACATATTAAAATGACGTGTTTACTTTACCCCCACTATAAAATGTTTTCCCAAAGATAGACTAGTATTCCAATTTCTGGCAATATTTCCAGTATCTGTAGACATCATGAACTGTGTAAGGCCAACAGATTTGGCTCATACTGTCAGTAAACATTGGAAAATACAGCCTGAAGAAAGTAGCCTACAGAGGGACTCAAGCAAACATGTAGTTTATTAAAGATAAGAATAACCTACATATGTTGTCCATTAGACACAGCCTTTTTTATCAACAGAAATGTATTCAATTTCTCTTGAACTTGATAATCTCTCTGTATCTCAATAAATGTGTTACATTTTGGTGTATCAGGCAACTTTCCTGTCTACTAACCAGTTAATAACAATGTCTAGACAAGCAGGTTGAAGATTAATTGCTTACTGTAGGGTATTTCTTTTTCCATTTTATACATTTGTATGCCAACCCATGATGTGCAAATCAAATGCATTGTGTTGACACATCTGTATTCATTGTTTTCTTTATTATAATGGACTGTTTTTGTAGTTCATTATAGAAACATGCATAGGTTTCAAAGAACCACAAATGTTTATGCTATCCATCAGTGAAGTTAAAAGTGGGGTGAAATTATCTGTATGTTAGGTATGCACTGGCTTCAGGACCAGTCCCTAAACAACTCTACTTTAATATCAGTTTTAGATTTTAACATAAAAGATTAAACTCTTTAGTTTTATGTTTCCCCTGGTATAGTACCACTCAAGTCATGATGTAAAAATAAACGTCATGACTTGAGTGGTACAGATATTGGTATTGCATAGCCAGACCTGCACACTTCATCAGTGCTGTCAGTTTGGCACCATCCACTTTCATCCTCGAATGCAGGAAAATTTCTCTGGGTTGTTTGGCTTGCTCTTTTAACAAATCCTGCATCTTGAGTGCAGAATGTGTGACAGTCACAATACTTTGTAAAAATAGTGTTATAGAAGAAGTTGTTTTGATATAACATGTGTTCATGAGGAAGTAAGGTATTAAAATGACTAAACTCCTGAAAAAAAAAAAACTCATAAAAAGATATTAGGTCTGTGTCAAAACTTGCTACTTTCATTAGCTGCAACGTAGAGGTTGTTGTGGTTTGTTTATGATGAGAGGGGGGAGCTGTCCTAATGGAAATGTGCAGGTAACAGTAGAAAAGAGAATGGTAGTTAATGTAGCAGTTTATGACTAATGTTGCTTGTTCCCCCTGAACATACTGTACATTTCTGTGACCTATAGTCCATTATCTAGAAGACTGATCTCACCAGAAGTGATTGGTGGTTGGTTGATCTCCTTACAAATAAGGGAGGACAAGACAAGTTTTCATCCAAAAATATCAAAAACTAAATGAATTTTATTAAGACACAATTCATAAACCTGTAAGGTTTAGAGTTTTATGACTTTTAAGGCTCCCAGCATCATTTGTTGAATTTTCCCCCCAATTCAGGTGCACCAGTTCTCCCATTTTGGGGTTAGATATCGGTTATCACAGTAATGATAGCACTGCTGGAATTTGGCCTGAGGCGAGCTCCCACTGTCTCTGAAGCTTTTGGGTAAGCTTTATGTGTCATACTTTATTCTTAGTTGAGTGTGTTTGTTAGCACATACTTGGCCTGTGAATGTTGTTAAATTTAACTCAACAGCACCCTTGATAAATATTGACAAGTAGTTTAAGAATTCTGTATCTAAATGTCTGACATCTGTTGGAAAGTCATAACAAGTGCTGCAGTCTGTTTGAAAAATAGGAGATTACAGTCAAGGTTATTTACTATCTAAACACATTTTATCAGAACATTCTGTTTCTGCTTTGAGTAATACAACACTTGTGTGATACTATGCAGTTTGTATGATTTTAAATCAGATATTTAGAATAATACTTACTAACAAATCATAAATGTGTCAAATGTAACCCCATTTGACTCACATGTAACATGACAATGCCTGTTTTAGACTTGATTGATTGTGAAGTCCCCACATCATGATGTATCCGAGCATAGCCAGAAATTTTTATGTCACTGGAGGTCATTGGACCATGCAGATTAGAAAAAGAGTTGCATGATAAAATGTTCACAAAACAGAAAAAGTTTATTAGTTTTTTTCTTTTGATGGAATGAAAAATGCTTATCTCAGCCGCTGCCCAATGGATGAAAAGAACCTACCATAGGACTTTGTGCATATTCAATACTGCTTCATATTCAGTGCTGCTGGACATGGGTTTTACTCAACAGTTTTGAGCTGTTTTGTTATAAAACTAGCATTCTCTTCATGCCTAAAGAGGCAATATGTTACCAACTGCAATAACAAGGCTCATTAATGTGGTTTAATTCATTCTTGGACAGCAGCAGAAGGAATCTGAAAGCTATTGATAATATAGCTGTCAGTCAGTATTCTCCACCATTACCTGTGTGGAAACACCTGTGAGAGCAGCTGAAACCTCTTATCACATGTTAGATTATTTTAGCAGGCTCCAAAGAAGGGGGGAGAATTCTTGTTTCTTCTTAGACCACTTTGATCACAAAATACTTAGGCTATATTTAAAGAAGTTCTGCTCAATGATGTCAAAAGCTATCAAGTACTATTGAGCTGTAAAAGGAAAAATACAGAGCTGTGACGGACGACTGTTCTTGTGTCATTTTCATATGGTCTTTATTAAGATTCATCAAAACTGTAATTAGACCTGTGTTTAATATCATTCCTCCTCAAGTCACAGGCTGCAGATTTCTCACAACTTATCCTTCCTGTTCAGGTCACACTGCTGCTGCTCTCATAAAGGTGACTTAAGGTGAATGTTTTCATATAGTGTTTATTAGACAGTGTAAGATGTATTTATACTCACTCATAGATGATGCAGAACGGTTTATCTGTTTGAACTTTAATTTCATTAGATGTCTTTATTGAAAACACAACGTATGCCTGGAAGGAAGATTAAGGTTTGGCCTGTAAACCTTCCTTGGCCTAGTTTGTCAATCACATGGCAATGACACACATTCATCTGCAGAGGTTTGATGGAGGAAATGTTTTCAAATCTTCAGAATCAGGTTCAAAAGGCACCTTTGTACACCAGTCTTTTTGATGTGGCCAGACAAGATAACAGTGTTTCTCAGGATATAGTGTAGACATGTTTTCATGAAGAATGACTGTGATTATACCAAATGATGGGATTTCTGTATCTTTTGGTGCAGTTATGAACAGCAGACCCATCCTGTTCCACTAGTGTCGCCGAAAGAAGCAGCTTTTCAAGTTTCTGTTACTCTGTTTTGTCAAGATGAGTTTGAGGAAACAATCTTAAGTGGAGATTAAGTTGCCAAATTGGTACTGTGTGGAGGTCAAAAGCTCAGTGAACCATAAAGAGAGTTGAGCATTAGGGGCAGATTAGTCTGGGACTTGAAGATGACTGAGAGGAAGCCCACCATACAATCCCCTTTTTATTCTAAGCCACTAAGCCACAGTCACTCATGTTTGGGCACAGTCAAGTTAATCTTTAATGCACAGTGCACATGTTCCACATTACACAGTAACTGCTGTCTACTAACTGTTTACTTTTGCATACTCGATAAATCGTGAAGTTTTGTAGTCTGCAATTGTAAACAATGCTGGCTGACAATGTGGCTATACCACCCAGAATGTGATTGGCACACACCGACATTTTCCACTGAATACCCATTATGACACAAAGACCAAATCAAACATTAATGGTCCAAACAATTAGTAATGTATTTCCTGACGTGACTCATGTCTCCTTAAAAGGAGGCTGAGGCTCTGTGCGTGTTCACTTCCTCTTGATGACATCATCATGAGTGCAGCCCATGCAGATTGTTATCACGAACGTCTTCCTGTTTATTCAGCATGGCTGAGTTTCCTCCAAAGCTTAGGGAACAGTGGGAGGCAGGGCTGGGCAAAAACTGAATGTGGACCACAGTTTATCAGATCAGGTACACTCAGTGTGATGATGTGCCTCAGGCATCTGTGGGCAAAGCAATTTTTAACTAGATTTCAACAACTGACATCAAGTAAAACAGTCAGTTAAAAGTGAGTAAACACCCAAAACTTTCCATCCTGAATTAGTCTGGGCCATAGACTGAAAAAACGCAATTGTCACACCAGTGTTTCCCCCACAATTGTATTGGGGGGGTGCCCCGCCCCCCCAAGAATGCAGACCGGTGCAGCCCTGACCGGTGGCTCACAGCCCCTCAAACCTCGGATCCACTGCCGAGTAAGGCTTTCTATCAGCTACCAGTTATGTGTCTCTGTCTCTCTCTCCGTCTCTCTCGCTCTCTCAAAAATGTCACTCAGTACGCACAGGGTGTACGGACGTACAGCTGCAGGCTCCACTGACCTGGTGTGCATACTATATTGATAAATAGGAAATTTCACACTCTTGCTTGTCCGTCTGCATGCATGTTTTTCCCCCCTAAATGCAGAATTAAAAGTGACAAGGCAACACCACTTTTGCATTCAGATTGTCAAGGCCCCCACAGAGTCAGGCATACTCAAAGTCAGGGCGAAATACTCGCCCTAACTGTACAAGCCTGATCTTGGTAAGTAGGAAGGTCATTAGACAATAAATGCATTACTTAGACACAAACAGGCATAGTCAGAGAGATAACAGATAGCTTGAGGGATAAAATAACTAGCTAGTCAGATGCTAAATAATAATAAATAAATAAATACATTCTATCTATCTATCTATCTATCTATCTATCTACAGTATCTATCTATCTATCTAGCTATCTATCTATCTATCTATCTATCTATCTGTATTTGTCGGAGGGAGAGAAAAGAACAGAAAAGTTTTTGAATAAAGAACAAAGAATTATATCGACTGAAAAGCACCTTATTATTATAACAGAATGAACAAACTGAACAATGTACACGCTCCCCCCACCACACCATAACCAAGCAAGTCCCTCCCAGACCCAAGGATTGCAAGACCAGGGGAAACACTGCTCACCCATGACAGAAACATTTTCTATCAAATGATAGCAAAATGTTCTTGAAATAAATCAGTTTGTAGATCAGAACCTCTCTGGGTCCATATACAGGGAACATGACCAGAATAACTTGTGGGGGAAAATGACTGACTTGTATTTGTTGAGATGACCACCAGTGGTCTTCCACTTTAAAATAATCTTGAATTGTTTGAAATTGAAGCTGACGTTTCCCCTTCAACCAAAGTGGCTGACTTCCCCATAGTCAAGTGGCTGACATGTCAACCTCATCGACAGAGTTTAACTAAAGTAAGGCTTAGGGCTGCATGATTTTGGCAAAAAATAAAATTCCGATTTTTTTTTTTTTTTCCCCCACTAAGAACTCAATTTTCGATTTTTGGGTAAAACTATAAAAGACAACAGAAGTCAGCATATTGTTTTTGTAAGCAGCCTGCAGTGCAAGGCACTGCTCCCTACCTCAAATCTGTGATGGTATCATGTGATGAACCCACAGAAGCTTTTTTTTCCTTCATTAAATCTTTATTGAATTAAGCAGAGTATACAGACAATGTATAGAACAAGATAATAACATAACAAGTTTGCCAGGAGGAATACACTACAATACAATCTCCAAATCAGAGCAAATACTGATGGTTTTTTATAGCCTTTTGTTTCCAGATTTATGTAACAGCTTTAAATAAAGATCATCATCTTTCCAAAAATAAATAATATTTGGTTTTGTGTTACAGAACTCACATTTGTGAATGAAAAATTTAGCAAGTAAGAGAAATTCCCTTTTTGGGGTATCTGGGCCCAGAAGTGATACCAGTGTAAGTCGGTGACAGGCATCAGTCATGCATGCTTGGACCACGTAATATGAGTGGTCCCCATGCGGTTGTATTTAAATTGGGGGATCCGTGTGAGGAAGAAACCAACCCAGGACATGCTGGAGGGATTATAACCCCGGAGCTCGTGGATGTGTCTGGGCAGAGGGCTGTCTGGGCTCCTCTGCTGAGGCTGCTGACCCCGCGACCCGGACCCGAATCGGAAGAAGACAGTACAGTACGGATCCGGGACAATGGAAGATGAGTAATCCCCAGGCAGCTATATTTCAATTGTGGGATCCGTGCGTGAAGCCACGGCTTATATTGCTATAAGTACTGTGGGCTCATTACCAGATTTAATGTTCGTGGTCATTTCACAGACTTCTGTGAAAGACTGCTATCACAGATAGGAGGAAGATCCTACGGTAGTCCACAGGCGTGCGGCCCGGAGGCAGGACAAGGATGAAATCGATTTGACAATTTTCCCTTTTTTAAAAATCGCCCTAATTAAAAAATCCGATTTCGATTTTAAATCGATTAATCGTGCAGCCCTAGTAAGGCTCTAATGCTACTTTCACACAGTGGATCTTAATGCTCAGTCTGATTTCTTTTTTTTTTTATTTGATTTTGGGGTTTTTTTGGTTCACATTATAATTCGAATGTGACTGCCATCGGACTCATTTGTGAATAGTCTCTGGCCCTGAAGTGACCCGCATATGCAGATGAACACTTGACATCACACACACACACACACACACACAAACAACACACTGTGTTTATGGAAGTAAATATGGATGTTGCCAGGCCCCACCTCTTCCAGCACAAAATTGTCATGTCTGTCACATTTCACTGATGTAAAAGTAGGATAAAATGCAACATGACCATTCAGACTGAAGACACATTGCAAAACATCAGATATGTATCCATTTTAGGACGACATATAAAAGTGTCATGGTGTTCAGACAGTCATGAAAAATCAGATTTGGGAAAAGGTGAGGGGGGGTGCATTTTTAAAAAGAAGTATACATTTTTGGTTTACAAAACTGTACAGTACTACATGTATGTTTACAATGTTATCTGGCCTCATCTTGACGCCATACATTTCCTTCCTCATACAACTCAGCAATAGTTTTAATAGTGCTGAAACCTTCAAAGTCTTTTTTGTCCTTTGCAATGTTTTGGATATGCCCTCATTACCTGTTGATCAGTCGTATACTGTGATGGTGTCGGTAGGAAAGTGTATTCTATCACCTATGGGGTTGTGCACATGTATGCAAATGTATTTTATCCTTGCACACCAAGATCACTTCACTTGTCGGCAAAGTTTGTTTACCCCACCACCACCCCAAGTGATATAAGTGGTGAGGAATAAGCAGTATGGCTCGACCGGGTGTACCACATGAAGAAATAAATCATCTTTTGGAAATAAACATGTCGAAGAAATTCTTCCGTGCAGCCGATCTCCTATTATTCACTGCACTCTTATTGCTACATTGTGTAACTTCCTGTGAGGTATTACTTTCTCCCATCATGCTTTAGTTTCAGCTTGAGTTCTAACACAAATAGCTGGAGCCTGGAGCACTGTGTGGCTGTGTTGAGGAGCTTTCTATTACATCCATAAGGGAAAAACAAGGCCCCCTCCACATATTCATATGTTTTCAACTGGTTACATGCTGTATTTATGACATGAATTACTGTATTTCAAATCACAGCCTCACACACACACAGTCCCGTTTAAAATAAAGCACACAGCTTTCTCAGAAGAGCTGCAAGTCTTGATTCTGAAATGGAAATTCTGAATATGTTGTCAGTTTAGAGCAAATGAAAATCTAACAACACTCAAGAGATCTCAAGAGGCTTCTAAAGTATTGGAAAACCTTCTCACAGCAACGTTGTTCCCCTGTTGAATTGCATTGCATTTCTTCACTGTTCAAAACCAGCTGCCTTCTGCGTATTTTTAGAAATGTCCAAGGCATACTATTTATTTTATTTCCAGCCAAGTAGCCTGCACAGTTGCTAACCAGTATGTTTGCACTGCTGAGAGCTCTACAGCTGTTCCATGTGTTTATGGTACAGCCTGAGGTCCACTGGCATGGCTGTGTGTGCTGAATCAAAGATGCAATGCAGCAGCACAGAATTTATTCTTGACTGAATCCATGAATATATTTATCATTATAGGAAAAAGCCACATATTGTCTCAAGTGCAGTCACATAATTAACTGTCTAATGTTATAGTAATGATTATCTTTGGAAAAGCATCTTGCATGGGCCAGAAACCCGTAAAACTCCTACAGTTTTACAATACATCCTATAATTTAAAGCCCCAGACAGTGTATTAGCCTAATACACAGAAAAAGCATCCAGTCATATCCAGTGTTTACAATACAATCCATCCACTGAGTACAAACAACCACCTTAGCGTTAAACTGAAATCAGGAGGCCAACCTAAGATTTTAGCTCAACGGCTGATGGACCATGAGCTATTGTGAAGGCACTGTGTCCGGCGTTGTCATTGTTATCTTCATCTTTGTCTTTGTAAAGCTATTTCTCCAAACCTCTTCTCCAACGAAACCACTGGTCGGATTCATTTCAAATTTTATATGTAGCTTCCTTGGGACAATGTTTGCGAAGTTTGTTCACAATTTTCAGAAATTTTGATTTTTTTGAATTTTTTATGAATTTTTCAAATATTACAAATTTGCCTTTACTTATGGTTAGGGCTGGGTATCGTAGCCAATTTCTATAATCGATTCAGTTTTGATTCATAAGGTTCTGCATCGATTAATCACGATTCGATTCGATCCAATATCAATTTGATTCAGTGTTAACTGATTGATTCAGATTAATTTAGTGATATCAAAGTACAATTTTGAGTTATAATCTGATTATTTGACTACCACAGTCATGCAACACATCAATACTGGTGTCAGTATTGACATTAGAAAGGAAATAAATATGACATTTCAACAGTAAATAGCTGAATCTGCTCTTAAATAATGAACGGGACAGAAACATTCCCATGTTTCTACAGTGGCTCAGAACAGACTTCTTCGTCATCTTTATTCTGTTTTATGACTGGTGGCTTCTACTTACTGGGGGGGTGTGGGGGGGTGCATTCTGTGATTGTTGGTTGGAGCAGGGGGGGCGTAGCGGTCAGACATTGTCGCTTTACTATTCCTCTAACTCTATGCTCAGCCATAGGTTATAGTATGGATCCAAGTTAGTATTCCAAGAATGACCGGCTTCCGCGACTCGCCTCGGAGAACCTCCGGGCGGCCAGTTCCTTCACACTGCGGGTTCAAGTTTGAGGCCGGGAGGACCTCCAGCAGAGGGGTTTTCCCCACCCTTCCTCCATGTCTTTTCTGTGCCAGACCCGTCACAACCGAGACCAAGTCTTCCCCAGGGGTTTGCAAGATGGAGCCGGCCGCGCTTCTGCGTACTCCAGGTCCTGCTCTGAAAAATCGATCTCACCTACTATTAATCGATTACGCAAAATTAAAACAAAATCGATCTAAGATTGATTAAATCAATTTTATTTTTTTACCCAGCCCCACTTAAGGTACACTTATACACTTATAGTAATGTGTTTTGATGGCTTATAACATAGAAATGGTTAACGATATCACTAAAGTGACTAGTGAGCACTGATAGGAAGTCGTATTTAGACTTTCATTTTAATTAGTTGAGCTATCCTCTAGTGAAAGTACCACCCACTTCTATTGGGAGATTGATCTCCTGCATCAAGACCACAGGACTCTATCATAGTAGTAGAACCTGACAACTTCACAAATTCAACTTGTTGTTGATTCTTGTTAGAACATGCCAGTGAGCTACAGGGACATTGGTCCTGTTTTTTCATATACAACTGTCACTTCAGACCAGGGTAGTGAGACCTGTAGAAATATTACTCTGTAAGGTAAGTGTATCGTAAAAACCCCTCAAAAGTTCTAAACAAACATTCTGCCCTCTCTGGACTTGGTTGACCATGGTGGTGTGAGCCTTCTTGGACCAGCTTCAAACTAGCCCTTTGTAGGTTCTTCTTGTAAAACTTCTTCATTGATGTATTTGCTGTGAGTAATGTGTTAATTTATATACATATGAATGTGTACAGATGGGTGTAAGTATAAACTATGTATCTAGACTGTGTAGGTATATAAATGAAAGGAAATCGAGAGCCATATGAGGGAGGAGGGTGTACGTTGATACATTTATATATGTTCCTTCTGTAAAATGCGCCTTATCTCACTGTAACGAACTGTAGATGTTTGCTAAACACCATAAACATCCTGTAAGAGCTTCTGTTAATAAAAACAAATCTTTATTTAAAGGTCCCGTATTATGCAAATCTGACTTTGTGACAGTTTTCTTATAGTAGTGTGTGTTGCAGTAGCCACATTATGAGGTTAGAATTTGAAAACTGTCTGTTTCCTCCCTGCCTTGCTACACCACAGTTTGTGAAAATGCCTGCTCAAACGGCCGAGTTTGAGTTGGCTCCGTTTATGACGACATAAGCGGATTTAACTCCTCCCCCTGACTGTGCCCCCACCCTCGCAAAGCGAGCCCCGCCCTGGCAAAGTACCTCTTGGACAACAAACATGGCGAAGGCGAGACACGCAAGTTGTGGTGTTGTTGGCTGCACACACCAACACGATAGTTTATTTTTGCTCCCCACTTCCGAGCCTCTCCGTAAAAAATGTCTGGATTCTATCTGTGATGGTCATGGACCAAACAACATTCCCAAACGCTTGTATGTGTGTCCCCGGCATTTCACGGACGAGTGTTTTTTAACATGGGCCCATACAGCTCCGGCTTAGCACAAAGACTCCGAATCCAGAAGGACGCAGTACCAACGCTTCGTGACCCAAGTACAAGTGTGGGAGATGTAAGTTCTTATCATTTTTTTCTATCTTTACTGCATAACCCTACATTACGGATAAGCTGGTGGGTGTTGATGTGTACGTCTAACGTTAGCATGGCAGCTAACATAGCTCGGTTACTGCTGCTAACGTTTGCGTCCCCGTTAACATGCAAGAGCTGATAATATCAAGAGACATTCAACAGAACTACTGTGAACACGGGCCTTTTGTGGTTGGCATCAGTATAGTTAGCATCAAGCTTGTTAGCAGCTGCCTGCATTAGTGGTGGCAGGCGTCTTTCCGTGTCAGGTCCATGAACCCAACACAACACCGCCGTTTTCCGTCGGGGCTCAATCACGCCTCAAGGCAAAGAAAGCCAGTGGAAAGACGTTCTGTCTGAGACGTGTATTGTAGACGAGAGAGCCATGGCTTCACAGTCAACATTAGCGCGTAGTACCGCTAGCGGAAGCCGCGTCCTCTCCCAGAGAGGGGAGGGGGAGTGGGCGTGAACAGATGCGTTCATTTGCGTACCCGGAAGCAGGCCCAGAAACAGCCTGTTCTTAGGAGGGCCGGTGAGAGAGACTTTTTCGACCGCTGAAACTCCGGAAAAAGGATGATTTTGGGGCGAACAAACTTAAATACTATGTTTTTGGGCTTCTGAGACCTATATGACGTGACTGAAAAATAGCATAATACGGGACCTTTAAAAAAAAAACAAACTTCTAAACAGTATGTTGCCAGAGAATAGAATAACAAGGCTCTGGTGTAATGTACTGTCCAACCACATGGAACAGGAAGAATAAGTGTTTACCATATCTGATTCTAACCCGCCACAGGGTGTTGTCATCAGTTTGTCGTCTGTCCGTCCATCCGTATGTGCAAAAACTTTGGCGTGGACTGAAGGCTGAGAGTTTTCAAGTGCGGGCATGTTATGTTTATAATTACAAAGATTATTGTATTTTTATTCCGGTAGAACAAATACATTTTATAATGTTCTACTCTGGCTCTAATGCAGGTGTCTCTCCCTGTCTCCACTCGCTACCACTAAATGAGCTCAAATCTCAGTACAAATGTAAATTTTGTTTTTTCCGTTAATATACTTTATTGTTGAGGAATTGTTCTGTTTATTTGTGAAAATGTTTATTTAATTTTATAACACTTGAGGACACTTTTTGTTGCAAGATAATGTCGGGAAGCTCCCTTTTAAATAAATTAGGTTAAACATGGGTTTACAGCAGAGATTTTATAATGTTTGCTGCAAATGTATAGGATCTACACATTTCCTGTCGGTCTCCTTGATGGAAAATGAGTATTGCCTGTCCTTAAAAATGATTTTGGTTGAACTCATCAGTAGAGTGCAGGGTTTTTCCACCATTTTACAATTTAAGTACCTATCTTACAGTTTTTGCACAGAACTTAAGCTGAAGCAAAAGTGTTTTGCTAATCTTTGGAAGCTTTTATTAGTTATTAGTTTTTGACAGTACCTAGCAGCAGATTGTTTTGCGTTTTGTTGAGGTAGTTTGAAGACTGTGATAATGTGATCGATCCAATATTAGTCAAAATAATAAAAGAACCTGAAGCACCTTAGACCTCCATAAACTGAGGGGAAAACCTTAGAATATCATAGAGTGTTAACTTTGAAATACTAGTTTATAATCACCTGCTATGTTTAGAGCTGTCAGAGTGATTCATTCTCGTCAAATTAACTATGATTTAAAGATTTTTCTTTTTCATTTGTGTGCTTCATCCCATAGAGTACATTTAAGCAACTAAGAAAATCCATTGGCATTGAGCACTGGAATACATAAAAACATTACATTTCTATTTGGCTTTTAGGCTTTTGCACAGCTGAGATATAACATAAATAGCTTAAATATATACAGAAATGACTGCTAATGGCAGGGACAATGGACCAGTCAAACCATGAATGGTGGAAATAGAGCTGAAACATGACATCTCTGTTAGCGAATTTTATTCAGTTTTCTGTGAAAGAACTGGAGTGAGTTCAGGTAATTGGGGCAAGTCTAGGGCTGCTCGATTATAGAAAAAAAAATAATCACGATTATTTTAGCAATAATTGAAATCCCGATAATTAAAAACGATTATTTGTTAACCTTAAAGTTGTTTATTTTTTTCTTGCAAAGCAATGTAAAATATACTCTTTAAACATAGATAAAGCTTTTAACCACTAAAACAAAGTATGTTCACTTTTGTATGAAACAAAAAAATCTTTGAATGCAAATAAGTATACTGTAAATTCAAGTGTTTCCTTTTGTAAAAAAATAGTGCACTGGAATTAAACTGCTATAGACTTGCCATAGAACTGTAGCAATAAAAAAAAAATCTCACGTAAAGTGCAAATTATAAATTCGAGTATGTTCAATGTAGTATGAAACAGTAAATTCAGTGGCGTGCCGTGAGGTTTCAGTTAAGGCCTTCTGTATACATCAGCCATCTAGAATACGTACGTTTGGGTTATACGGGTTAGGGTTAGGTTAATACGGGAGTTGCAGCATAAAGAGATTCGGAGACTGAAGATTGCATTGCGGACGAAGTTGTTTTTATGCGTTTTAGTTTTTCATAAGATTATGATAAAGGTGGTGGTGGTTAAACTTTAGATGGTTAAAAAGGTTTGTTGTGTTAGCGGTCGGTGCGGACACAACTACGAAACACTTTTTGCACGTGATGTGTAATTGCTCTTCGTCTTCTTCGTCAAACCCAAAGTGATTCCATATAATTGAATTCGACTTGCCTTTTTTGTTTACCAAGCACTTCTGTTGTGATTCTCCTGCCATTTTTCCAGACCGCCAGGTACAACTTTCCTCTTGGGGTGGACCTGCCGGCTAGCTGGCAGCAGTAGCTTAGAGGGGGGCGGGGCAGAGCAGCTCATTGGAGCTTGCGTGCGCGTGAATTAAACAACTCAAAACTAATAATCGTTTTTTCTCGATTACATAATTTTTGTAATCGTTGCGTGTAATAATCGAAATCGTAATTGAATTTCGATTAATTGCACAGCCCTAGGCAAGTCATTTATGTGATTGTCATTGTGACAGTGCAAGTTGTTTGTTCATAACACCTGTTTGCATTTTTGTTGCTGCAGTGTACACGGTCATACACTGACAGGACAAATATAACATTATAAACCCATGTATATAGTATAGTGTGATCAATACAACTGATGTAATAAGCTGCTGTATGCAAAACCTACTACAGTGGTTCCCACCCTTTTTTGGTTTGTGACCCAAATTTCTGGTGACCCCCAGACATTTAAAACAGAGACTTTTTTTTTTGCTAAAATTAATTTGTTTTTGATCATGTAATAGTTTACTGTTCTATGTTGCACATAAACATTACTTTTAGATGACATTTAGTCTATATAATGTATACTATTATGGACGGAGGCAGAAAAACCAGGTTGAGATTACTGCACGAAGTGAGAGTTTTATTTTCCTTGGTCAGGATATGTACAGTCAGTCCAGCTTGGATTTACACGGCTGACAGTTAATACTGAACAAACAATAACTCAAACTATGAATTATGAAAGAGCTGCAGCATCTGAAACCGACCACAATGAACATTTGAAAGATAAACAGTACCACAGTGCTTCAGTTTCAGCTTCAGAGTTTGTCATGTCTTTTATGTATTGTGATTGTCTCTCTCAACTCACCATATATATTTTTTTTATTAGTAAGTCGTTTTTTATTTTTATCAATTACTAGAAATTCCAGGTGACCCCATTTGAATTCCAGGTGACCCCACATGGGGTCCAGATCCCAAGGTTGAAAAACACTAATGTACAATAAGCTTTATAAAGTTATTTTTCATGATGGGAGTATTAGATGCCATGCCTGTCTATAAACAGAACTCAGCTCTTTGTGTGAAAAAGTCACCCATTTAGTTGACTCATGTCTGTGGCAATAAAAAGAGCTGAGTGTTTTAACAGCCACTCCCTAGTAGACAACAACTGGGAGCTCTATGACGTTTGGCAAAGGGAAATCTTTTTTTCCATTTAGTCCTCACCACCCAAAAGTGGACAATAAACAAAGAGTGTGAATGTACTCAGTAGTTGCACCTCATTGTAAGTGTTAGTCAGAAAACAGTTCTTGCTGTATGTGCTCTAGCTCACATGTCGGCACTTATAACCATTAAAATACCCAGTCATTTTGGTTCCTGCACACTGGTGTTCAGGGTGTGGGAATGCACCTCACCTCCAGTGGCACTTGAAGGATCATGGCCATAGAGATTGTCAGGTTGACAGGATCCAGGCCACTACCTACATTTACACATGTGCTACAGGACTTGGTTGAAACATAGATTTTCTGATTTAGATAGAGCTTAGTTATGAACGATCTGACATCGATTAACAAGATGTATGTGTGCTTTTTCCCATTGATACATAAAGCACTTATTGGTCATGTTAGATAACAAATACACACTACAACCAAATCATTACTTACTAAAGTAGTTGGTTACACCTACCAGCCACTCAATTAAGATTATTCAGTAAATGTCTTGTCCAAAGTAGTTATGGAAACATGCTTCTTTCCCCTGCTGTCTGTGTGTGTGTGTGTGTGTGTGTGTGTAGGCCTGCATCTGTTATTCCTTGGGTGGTTTTTCCAGAACAGAATTTCTAATGATTAGCTGTTAACAATATCCCATTCTTTTCTACGGGAACAGATTTATTTTATAAAAAAAAAAGAAAAAAATCTGACTACTTTATTATAGCATTGTTTTTTAATGTAAAAGGCCCCAAACAATTAATCAGTTTTACAGTTGACAGAATGTTACAACTAGCTGATCAGTTCTTAATGTACCAGGAAAGAGGGTCTCTCATATTTTACAGCATCATTTCTCAGTGAATCTCTTTTATATCCAAACTAAATTTCTGTCATCTGTGAAGTACCCCCTAAGCACATTGATATCACATTGAAGTTGTTATGAAATCAAAGCAGTTTGGGACAGTGAGAATCTGAATTATATAGATTGCCAGCAGTAACTAAACCCTAATGCATGTCAGGTTCAGAGGTGCACTATGAAACTACAGTGTAACAAAGGATGTGCAAAACTACAAGTTAAGAGGAAGGAAATTATGCAAAATAAATGCAGTCTCCATTAACTGAAGTCCTGTCCATTAACATTTTTTTCTTTTTTTCTTTTTTTTTTTTACTTTTGTGGGCATTTAAACCATTTTAGAGGTTGTGTCTTAGTAATGAATCTTCCGTTTTTGCAATGAACTAGCTCATTTGCTCTCAGGAGGACAGTCACCCCGCTGAAATAGTGCTGAATTAGAACCTGCATCCATGTAGGGCATTATAAATAGCTGTAAAGGAGGAGGAAAAAGATGGGTGATTTTGTCTTTTGGCCTAGTTAGCTGCATCTTTCTGACTCAACTCAGCATACTACAGAAATACAGGATGTATGGAAAAGGAAATAGAGGAAGTATGGAAATGAGGAATAAAAGTGAATGACTGAAACTTCACCATATATTTGTGTGATCAACATAGTTGTTTTTATTTTTATTAAGTTAGCTACAGGTTTGTTAATGATTAAGATCTTTTTGTTCAAACACTGGAGGCTGAAGCTTTTGGCCTGATTTGTATGGGTTTCTTTTTTCTCATTTTATGAGTGTATTGTTTATGATTACAAGTACTTTATCCAGTCAGTTTGATTGCAGGTGTTGGGTTAAACTGGCAGGTTACAAAATGTTAATTCACACCTTTAATCCAGTCAGAATCCAGAATTATGTTTCATAATGCATGTTACTAAGATGCAACAAAACCCAACAACATTTGCAGGATAAAAATGTGCCTTGTTACCACAGTACCTGTCTTTCATTATTCTTATGCCTTTTAGTAAAAACAGTGTCTCATTGCGTTGTGGAAAAAAAACTTTTTTTTGACTTATTTAGCTAGGATAGATAAATCCTGGGTGTTCTGTGATTTGTAAGGGTACACATGACATTCACCCAGTAAAACAGACAAGCTTATGTAAATGATCAAAGCATTCAGTCCTCTGTGTTTTAAGAGGACATTGAAGGGATGCTGCACTGTTAATAGTGTATAAGAAACAGAAATGTAAATTGGCTATTTACGAATGCTTACCTTTCACACTTTCCTCACTCAAAGCTGCAGTGCTTGGTAGTTTTTAGCATCACCGGACAAAAATTCCATAATTACCTTCAGAATATTGTAATTCATGTGGTCTGATAGAATGTGAAACATTTGCTCTTTACTTGTGTTTCCAGACCATCTACCATCAAGATCTCCCATAACGAGTTTGGCTAATTACAGGTGTGACTGATGGCTGTGATTATTGATGGATGAATAGATCATTAGACATAACTGGAACGGCTCTCTACTGTTTTAGCCTGGAAAAATTGGCTTTACTTTTCCATAACAACATGAAACTGTGTCAGGACATCAGTTTTCACATGTAGTCTTTTTGTTTGGGCCAGTAGAGGAGAGTAGGGCTAGGTGTAAAAATTGATTTGATTGATTTTAGATTGATTTTATTTAAATTTTGCATAATCAATTAATAGTCAATGAGACTGATTTTTCACTCAGACCTGCAGTGCGGAGGAACTGGCCGGCAGAGGCTCTCCAAGGCAGGTTGTGGAAGCTGGTCGTTCTAGGAATATTAACTTGGATCCACACTCAGTCATAGGTGATACTATCACCCTGAGTGTGAAGTTCGAGGAACAGTAAAGCGACAATCACGGCCTGCCCCCCCCCCCAGCTCCAACAGAGCGTTTCCAATGACTTTCTTGTAGCAAGGGCCCAACATGGTTTTGTTTCAGGGGGGCCAAAATTGGTAGCGGCGCCCCAGGGTGATAGTAATGCATCATAATGCTAGAAACCACCAGCCATAAAACAGTGTAAAGATGAAGAAGAAGTTCGTTCTGAGCCACTGTAGAAACATGGCAATGTTTCTGTCCTGTTCATTATTTAAGAGCAGGTTCAGCTATTTACTGCTGAAATGTCATATTTATTTCCCTTCTAATGTCAATATTGATACCAGTATTGATGTGTTGCATGGCTGCAGTAGTCAAGTACAGCTCAAAATTGCACTTTGGTATCAATAAATTAATCTGAATCAATCAATACTGAATTGAATCAATATTGGATTGGATTGAATTGAATCGAATCAAATCGTGAGTAACCTTATGAATTGAAATCAAATGGATTAAGGAAATTGGCCATGATACCCAGCCCTAGAAGAGAGCTGCAAAAGGAAGGGGTGTATTTTGGTGTCAGACCTGATAATGACTCCTGGAGCTTTAACATGTTGCTCTACATTAATTGAAGGTGTTAATTGTAGTCATGACCAGTATTCAGGACTGTTTCCTGCTGCATATACTCAACAAAAAAAGTTACATAATTTGTCCACACAGTGGTTTTGAAATCATGCTCTTTGGGTTTCGACACACTTTGTCCTCTTAATGATTAACTCAGATCTGTGGGGTCGCACAGGGTCTCACCAGAGGTGTTGTTAGGATCTTAATATTGGGAGTTTATCCCAGCTACAAACTAATTACATTTTTATGTGGCAATTTAACCTTTATCAAGAGATTCTTTTGGGGCAATTTGTTGATCTAATGCTTATTCAGTTCATTTTGATGTGTTTTTCTTTAAACATGCTTTCTGTTTTCATATTGCACATTGTTCTTTTTTTTTCCACCAGAAGAGGAAATATCAAGTTGTGTGAAGTAGATCTGCAGAGCAAACATGATTTTACTATAACCCCTCTAATATTTAAAAAATACACAGCATTATGTATGTTTTCACATTACATGCAAGGAAAAGTGAAAATAGGCTCACAGATGAATTACATGCAATGTCTTGTTATCCTTGAACTTGTTTGAGTGATTACACTTTGTGTCTATTAAATACTAATTCAAATGGAATGTGTGTTTTAAATATAACAAAAAAATGTTTGTAGAGCATTAAAATGTGTGACAAAAAAGTTACTGTATAGACATAGTATGTTACTGGAACCAAATCTACAAGGTGAGTAACTTAATATTAATATTGATTAAAACTACTTATACTAATATTCTTAGTACAACCATAAATGACACCAGAATGTGGTCGAACATTTTCAGAATGAGAAGGTTAAAGCTATGATGAATAAATATTTTTTTAAAAAAAACAGACTGGGGGATGTCCTCTTGATTAGTGAGTAAAAGTAGAACCCATTTCTGCTCATAATGTTGACCAGTCAGGCTGAAAAAGGACTGACAAGTGATGTCTTGTTAGTGTGTTAATTTGGCATTTGAATCTCGGCTGTATTTTTTGACAGTTTTGGTTGAATTAAAATGATATGTGTCAAGTGTAGTGCGCTGAATTTGTAGCACTAAACAAGGGTCTCTGGATATTTCCACCCAGTAATCTAGAAAGTATCACTGAGTTGTCCTGTTATGACTGTCTTCATGTCTTGACACTTGTGACACTTTGGCGTACTGGAATATGGCGTTGGGAACTCCACCCATCTGACACCTGAATCATGAACACTTGTGAGGAGCTGATGTTGTATATGTGCAGCCTTAGTGACTAATGTCAGCTATTTGACTAAAAGCTCTTGACCTCTGAGCCCGTTGTTGGATGAAGTAAGTGAGTACTAGTGCTGTCTCCTCCTCACAGCAAAGTGGTCTGGTTAATGGAGGTTTTCAAGAGCTGGACTCATGCTGCTGGAGGCCAGAATACTGACGTCATGTTACAATCCTGACACTGCAACTTTGTCTCCCCCTGACTTGGAAGGTGGCACAAAACGCCATCCCTGCTCCTCTATGCTTCAGTGAAGATGCACCAGCACAGACACTTGATTTTAAATCTGTTTTTTATTCTTTAGATGCCCAATTAAGAATTCAGAAGATGATGAGCAGATATTGACTCTGTGGAAATGGAGTTGATACAGTCTGCAATCATTGGACACTCTCTTTTCTGTTTTTTTTTTTTTTTTTTTTTTCAACCTACCTTTGATTTAGTTTTACTGGGTTCCCAATTATACCAGTGTCCTTGAATGCACTTTCACATATTCAAAGGTAAAATTTATACTGCAGGGTAAAAAGCCACTCTGACGAACTGATGCAGGAATAAGCCTTCTGTTCTAAAATCTGAGTTTGCCATCACCCGTTTCTCAATTTCAGAAGCATCTTGATGCAGATTAAAACACATGGTTATTGCTTAAATTTAAGTAGTATCTTGCACCCAAATAAAATATCTATATAAATTAACTTAGTAAACCAGAAGAATCATGGAGCTATAACAGTTTGAAGTGCTGTAATTTGTTTTTTTATTCATTTTAATGTTCATTTTATCAGCCAAGACATTAAGGATGATTTCCTTAATGTCTTACCATACTAACTGTCAGAAAGTAACTGTAGAGTTGAGGAGGAAAAGGAGGGAGAAGAAACAGATAAAACAAAAGCAGCTAATTCAACAGGTATTGAGATATTTGCCCGAGTGATTAGAAATGACCCCATGTAGATCCCACTGGTTCCTCCAATTTTGTGGGAAAGAATAGTGTTAAGCAACTAGTAATAATGAGCATATTAGTTAAAGTTAATGACTTTTTATGTGTAGCATAATGTCTTAATTTTATGTAATGTAATGTAAATTTATAATACTAAAATTTGTCTTCTATGAGAAGAAAAGGGTTAAGAAGACAACGGTAATGTGCAGTAATGATGTTCATTCTTCTCCTGATCATCAGATGATGCTGTATCTGTCATTTCAAATGAAAAGCATTTTTGGTGTTCTCAAGATACAGTATTTTAACATTCTGAAACAATGGTGGCAACAGTTTTGCACTGGCCCTTGAACTAAGCAGATACTAAGTCTAGTGTGTACTCGACTGACATTCATGTCCATAAGGATCAACTTTCTTTTTTTATTGATTATTTGGTAAATGGTAGATAAATCTGTGGGATTACCAAACTCAAATGCTATATATTTGGTTGGTAAGAGATAGGTTTGGGGTGGTATGGTGGAGTACACTGTGAAGTGACAGAAATGTGTTTACCAGCTAGAGATTGGTCGACATCAGTTGAACAACAGTATCTTGCACATTGTGACCTGATGACACCCAGATGGAGGGGCAAGTCATTTGGACAGAAGGACTGTGTAGTGTATTAAAACTATGGGCATTCTCATATTGAACCTTAAAGCTTCCAGTTGGAAAGAACTTTAATTTGACATTTGTAAGTTTAAAGTCTTTTGATTTAACAAGAATTGTCTCTTGTTTTTTGGGGAGCTGCAACTAAATAATCCAACAGTGAAGTGCATTTTTATTTTTATGCTTAGATATACAGGACAACTATCCTGTATATATCACATATTTGTTTGTTGCTGTAATAAAACTCATTCACCTTTTAAAATAGATTTTTTCTTGTACATGTTCTGCCATGCAGTGTTAGGCAAGTCATGACTAAAAGTCCTAAGTGTGTATACATGACTGCAGGCTTGAGTTAGAGTAACAGCCTCTTGTCTTGGTGTGTTTTCCTGTTGCTCGGTCATGGTGACTGACACTGGGGAAATGCATTAGTGCAACGGTAGGAGGGAGAGCTGTGACCCCGCCTAGAGGCAAACCAGCTGCAACCGCAACAGTGACTACCACAAAGTTAGGGGAAGGAAATGCTTACACACACACTGTAACGCACACACAGAACAGTACACACTCTGAGAGAGGTCCTTTTAAGGAAAAGGCCCTGCTGTTGCCCAAGCACTAAGTGGAGCAAAGGCAGTGCCCTCAAATACAGAAATATAAGCGCATGCACACATTTCTACACTACTGTTGTGACTGCTTGCTAACATTGGGCTTGAAACACTCACAAGACTGCAAACTCAAATAGTCTGCTCAGTGTGTTCAGAGTTTAAACCATAGGCTACTTAATACTAATATTATGTTTATACACTGCTGCAGCTGTGGTAACCCAGACTACTCGGACATCCTGCTTTGGAAAGACTTATCTTTTTGTCTATGTCGCTGAGTATGCGTCTGTTTATTTTATTATTCAGAACCGTAACCTCTAAGTTGGTATTTTTCCTTCCAGCTCAATTGCAAAAATGCAAAGTTGAAACACCAAAAATGAGAAAGGCATGTTCTAACTACTTGGGAGAAGTGGAAAACTTGATTATATTGATTAAAAGGTAAATGCAGTTAAGTGCAATGGAAATAGATTAAGTGAATAATTACATTTGTGCGTGTGTTAATATAGGAAACAAACATAAATTCAATTATAGTTGGCACTGACAACAACAAGCCACCATGAAGAACTGCAGATACAAGTCATTCAAAGGCTTTGTCAAAATGTGAATTCTGAGAAGTAAGTAGAAGATTTTGAAATGTTAGATCATTTAGACCAAATGCCTTTTTCTACCTGTGCTGTTGACGCAGGAGTTGATAGATTTATGTGTATTTTATGAAACACTACATCTGACTGTCACACTGTGATGATATTTACCTATTGGAAGTGCATAGAAATGTTGCAATATTTTCTTTTCTAAAAATAAAATTATGGTTCATTTGGATAGAAACCCAACGTTTGTCTGCATTTATGTCCCACTACATGTCAAAACTTCCTGTCCCAAAAAAAAAAAAAAAAACTGTCAAGGAACTAGACTTTTGTTCACATGCAAATTCAGCGTTTATAGAGGTGTGGATGTGTACTGCTTTTTCTCAGCTAAGTTTGTCACTGCTTCACTTCCCTTTTGCTATTTTCTCTCACCGTTTCTATTTTTTCAGTTTATTTTCTGTTTCTTCCTTCTCAGGCTGAAGCCAGGCTGGCAGCAAAGAGGGCGGCCAGGGCAGAGGCCAGAGAGATCCGCATGAAGGAGCTGGAGAGACAACAGAAAGAGGTACAAGTCCGCATTTAGGTTTACCCATGATACAGGAGGCACCTCAGGGCACGGACCAGGCCTGTGGAGTACCTTAGTATATGTAAACAGATCTAAATCTCAGTAGGCGCTGGTGGATGACACAATCAGCTTTGCCACTGTAGGAAATCAGAATTAATAATGCATTACCCTAAATAACAGAGAATTTCAGCAGTCTGGTGGATTCTGTGTTTGGACCCCAGGCATTTCCTGCCAACACGGCATTATGACCAAGGCTTTGATCCTGTGGGTCAAAGGTCATAGGTATAAACAGAGTGCACTGCTGGAGATTTCCCTGTTTACAGAAGACTACATAAGTAAAAATGAATGCATGAAGACTCATTCAGGATTTTAAAAGAAAAAAAAAATCATGATTCCAGCTTTTTAAGTGTGATTACTTGGTTTCTTTCTTCCTTAATGACAGTAATCTGAATTGTGTGTTGTGGACCAGGCAAGATATTCAAAGTCAAACACCAACTGACGTTTTTCCACATTTTCTAACAATAGACCACATCATTAATCAGTTTAATCAAGAAAATAACTGACAGATTAATCAACAGCAGAAAAACAAATTAGTGATAGCCACACTTGTATAGAGAAATACCATTTCGTTTGCATAATTGCCTAAGTGATTTTTTTTTAGGTTATAAACAATGACGCAAAATGAAGCAGCAGTGTTAGGAGAGTAACGTTATGTAGATATCACAATTTGACCAAAAATATAATTTAGGCAATTATGCAGTGAGGTTAACAATTTCCATCAACAGTAAACTGCACTTGGAAAACATCTGGACATTTCTTAATAATGTTAATTTGGTTTTCCTGAAATGGTGTTTTGTAGGGGTGTAATGGTACAGAAAAATTTCGGTTCAGTACGTTTTCAGTACAGGGGTCTTTGGTTTGATATGTTTTAGGTACAGTGAAGGGGGGTAGGTATTGGGGGATGTACTCCGTAACTGCTGAAAACCAAAAGTGTAACTTAACTTCGAACGTCCGACCCGGATTCTGTGCCTCTATTATACTCTCTGTTGTCATGTTTAACCCCCCTTATTGGTGCCCCAGCCTCAGAATAAAGTGTTTTTTTGCAGCAGCACTGAGAATTTAGCAGCGGCGTCACTGCAGTATGTATACAGGGGAAACCCTGCACATGGGTTCTGCTTGCGGCCACCCTGCTTCTCGAGTGCTTGCGTTCTTCACATAGGCTACATGTATTCATTCGGTACACCTCCATATTGTATCAAAGGCCCCAAAACGGAACGGTTCAGTACGAACAAGTGCACCGTTACACCCCTAGTGTTTTGTTGTAGGCACTTCCTGATCAGTGGAGACATACCTAAGTGACCACTAACGTGGCTACTTTTACAGCCCGGCCTCCCACTGTTTGGTTTAGCACAGTCTGGCACAGCACCGAGCTCAAAGAGGCTCACTAATGACTCTTGGAAGAAGGCTTTAATGATGTCCACTTAATCTCATGCTGAATTGGGAAATTCTTCCAACATTTAGATGGAAACAGGTCAAGGTCAGAATGTGTGACTTGAAGCCTTCTTGTAAGGGCTGAGGTAGTGAAGACTTGGGTACTATATTCTCTCATGCTTATTTTATTAATTATTGGCAAAAATTTCAAATAAAATCTGTGCAACCAAAATATAAGGTCTGTTGAAGCAGCTTCATTCTGAATATACAGTAGCTTTGATATTTCTAGGTCTGTAAGTAGAGGTGATCACAGTCAGAAGAATGCGTTTGTTTGTGTGTTTGGACTGCAGGTCAGGAGTGTGTTGTTGGGGTTTTTCAGTCTCTGATTCAGTACCTTTGATCTGAACAGTGGGGAGTCATGATTTTCCAAGCCCACTATTCTTAGCTCACAGTAATCCCATTTATACACAAACAGACTTGTACCTCTCACCTGTTGATACTACACTCATAAAGACTATCTAATGTCCAGGTGCAGAGATGGTTGGAAAATTATGTTGTACCTGGAAACTAAGCCTTCTCCAAATGTGGTCAGGCCAGACTTTGCCACCTACAGTGTTATCCACACCTAGAACAATAACTGTAACTATAACAAACATCCACACAGAAGATGGATAGTGCTGTGTGCGTGTTGATGCTCTGAAATGAATACTGATCACCTGTTATATGATATAAACTGGTGCAAACTTCAAGTTGATGTGATCTTCTTGTATTTTCTCTCACAGTATATAAAAGGGGAAAAGTGGAAGTATTTATGCGCTTTCCCTCAAAGGAAAATAAGTGTCATACAATATTTCATTGCCAGATTTTACTGGTTATGTCAAAAGGTCAAGTCTCCCATACAACGTACCTCCATTTATCTTAAAGTGGCCACAAAAATTCTTCACATAGGCCACTGGAATCCACATCATGGTGGGAAAATGACACACTACTGTACCCTTACTGCCACTGGAGACATTTACTAATAAGAAAGTCATTATAGTTGTTTGAACTCCACTGGAGCTGCAGTAACTTTATTGTTAAAGGTGTGAATGTCTCTTCTCTGGAGTGCATTATTGTCAAGCCTGGAAAATAAAATAAAAGCAGTGCCATGTTACAAAGTGAAAACATGATCCTTAGAAAAAGATATTTTCATGCTAGTTAGTGTATGATATGTTTTATGTGATAGAGCGATAACTTATATTATCAGAACGGGGAACTGTATAGTTAAATAGAGAAATGTGGCTCATTTACACAATTTTATTATGTTTTCTTTTATGCTTTATACATTGGATAACACAGTGGTAGTGGGGGGATTTTAAAAAGCAGAAGGGTGTAGAGAATGGAGAATTAAAGGTTACTTTACTACTTATCTATCATGGATTTATTATTTGAACAGTTTTTTAAGATAAATTCATAGCGTATTTCATGCTCCATCACCTCTTCTTTGAACAAGCGGTTATAATGTCAAAGACTGACACTTTTATAAACTTTTATATCTCACATGGTGTCTGTGTTGAGTGGAGCCAATCACAACCATTTACCTGACATGGAGTATTTCAGATGTGGTTTGATGCAATGACAGGCTGCAATCTGTGACTGTGGCCAGTCCTGGCATTGGCGTTTGTCCATGACCATCCATGATCTGATTGACAAAAGGTCTGTCCAATTGCATCCAGAGACTGGCAAAACTAGAAATTGACCCTACTGTAATGAGCAGATTTGTCTCGAGTTTCTTCTAGCTTTTTTCAAATTAATTGTCATTCCACAAAAGAGTGTGTGACATGATCTTAAGACCCACTTAATTATATCCCCATGAAGGAGAATTGGTCCCTGTTGTGGCACAGTTTTACCTTTGCATTGCACAAGGATAATTATTATTCCAGCAGCAGACAAAATACAGGTAGAGAGCCCAAACAACAACTACATGTACTCTGCATACACATAGACTCCCATTGTATGCACTGGATTAAGCTACGTCTGGTCAGGGTTTGTGTGTGTGTGTGTGTGTGTGTGTGTGTGTGTGTGTGTGTGTGTGTGTGTGTGTGTGTGTGTGTGTGTGTCCCTTTTAAACCCTTTAGCCGAGTTCTAAAGTAGCTTAGCAGGTTGCGCTCCTTGGTCACGCCTGCAGTGAGACAGTAGATGTTGTCTTGGCGTTGTTGACATGAGCGATGGGTCTCTGCGCACACAGCCACCTCCATGTCATCGACTTGTGGATTTTGTCTCTCACACTAAAGAGTGGAATTAACATCCAACTGGCTGTATAGCACCAAAAATTGTTCAGTTTCGTCCTGAACTTGTGTCTGGGCACTCGGTCCTGCCTCCATGACCAGTTTGGGTCTTACCTGTTGACTGTCGGAGGATGCACCTGGCCCGCTGAAGACAGCAGGACGGCTGGGCGGCGGCTTGCGGGGAGGGGGCTGAGGGCAGCCCTCACTGGGCGCCCGTTAACCCCTCCAATCAAAAAGGGGACCTTGGTGAGTGGAACAAAAAGACTGCAAACACATAAGCAGATTGTGTAACGCAGTCGATGAATGGGCTTATGACGGAGCCTGGCTCACTTACTAAGTGGCTGTCGAGACATGTAATGAGAGATGAGTGAGCAGACAAGATCCCTGTGGTCAGTTTTCAGTCTGTTACCTATTATATTGTTGTTCTTATATTGTTTTTGAGATGTTAAGCTCTATGGACAGATCCTAACGCCTTTCTTATAATTTTAAGTGGAAAAACACAAAAGCATTTTAATTCATTGTGTTAGTATCGATATTCATCACAACTTGTAATTTGATGCCAGTTTAAAGAGCATCTTGTTGATAACTGGTGAAACTTTAGAATATTATCATTTTTATATTATCTGTGATGACAGATAGGCACAGTTATTTAAACACAGGAAAACAAGAAAAAATTACTGAACTTAACCATTTAAACAACATTAATGGCCATTCCATTTGAGATTTTTGAAGTTAAGAGATGCATTTCATTGACCCTTAGTTATGGTGGTGCCTGTTTGGTGGCAATTTCTAGATCTACAACAGATAGGCTAACACCTTTTAATTGACAACTATATTGTTTAAATGGAAAACTTTCCTAATTCCAGCCTTTTAAATGTGAATACGTTTGTGGTTTCTTTCCACCTCTGTGACAATAAATTCAAAATGTTTAGGCTGTGGCCAAACAAGAAATTTGAAAACACACTTTTCTTCATTTTCTGTCATTTTACAGACCAAACAAATCATCAGTTAGCTGAGGTAATAATCAAATGACTTGCCAATAATGCAGGCTGACTTTACTAGGTACTAAATTATAGTTGGCACGGATTTTTCTTGTGTGTGAATTTATTTATCTGAGGTTGAGTGCTAAAACAGTAACAATAACTCTAGCAACTTCATTATATATTGTGATAAATATTATTACTGCAATATTTATATATTTTTTTGTTTGTTTGTTTGTTTGTGAATATTGTCAGGTAAAACACAATGATTTTGTTGTTTTTCATGTTTCTGTATTTTCATGTTGAAAAGATTATAATAATTTTTAATGTTCTACAGTTGTGGCCTAAAGTTTTGGCAGTGACACAAATTAACTCTATGTATACATGTCACTTATTTGCCAGAAAAAGCCTTTGAATCTTATTGTTATTCAGTCTATCTCAGAAACGTGTGGAAAAATAATAAATAATAAGAACTGAAGCAGCAAAGTTTGAAATACTTGGCTGCTTAGAAAGTGTTTGTGATGATAAAGAATAGTGGAAATTCACCAACAACTTCCTGGTTCATTCAAATTTAAGAAAAAAAAAATTGTCCCTGAAGTTACTGATTAGACATTTATCCTGAATAGTATCTATCAACCAAAAAAATGATCATTATTTACTGCCACAGATTCAAGTTGCAGAGTGTCTTGTTTTTTAATCTACTGATTGGGGATAATTTATGCTGAAAATTAAATGAAGTTGGTTCACAGTTGTGTCATGTTCTGTCAAATAAGTCAAGATGTCACCTTCATAAAAGTGAGGATGACTTTGTTTGCATGACAGAGCAAATTGTCCATTTCATCCAGGGCTGTGCAGTAAAATGTTCTTGATGTAGGATATGACCTTTCTGCCTTGTAAATGTATAAATCAAGAGCAGTCTCCCATGAGGCTGCTGATTATCCTAAAGTGCTGTTTGGTACTGAAGCGCTGCAGTGGACACAGAGGTCAGATGGTGAGGCAATGCTGAAAAGCCAGAATTACACAGCAGCCAATCCATATACTGGGCAAGCGTACAGGGTAGACACTGATTGTAAATCTGGATTAAAGGACTGGATGGAATGTGGAGCGTTTTTGTTTTTTGTCTGTGGGAGGATTTTCCATCATTGAAGTGTGTATGAAAACTGGTCAGGAACAAAGTGATTGGATGATATAACAGATTTAATGCCCTTTAGTTCATGTGAATTTCCTTAGACATTAATGTGTACTTGTGATGTTGTAAAAAAAAAAAAAGTAATAATTTGATCGAAAGTCAGTAGAAAGTAGGTTATTGGATTGATAGATTTATTGAGAATCTGGAGATCTGTTACTGACTGTAATTTGTGTACTTCGACAAATGTTTCATACAGATGCCCTGAAATGATAGCATCTCACCAGTTACATGCAACACCTTCGCACTGACATACTGCGATAACGACATGTTCACACTATGTCAGATGGCGAGGAAGGACTGGACAGATTCCCATGTTTACAATCAGTCAGCACTGACACCAGTTATTTGTCAGATCTCTTTCTGGTTCGTAGAATGTGTTTTTTAAATTTTGACAAGAGTCCAATTTTGACATCACTAAACTCTAATGGAATGACAAAAAATGTGGCCTACTGTTAAACAAGCAAATTCATACATTTTAGTGCCAAGTTGGATGTACTGGAGCCTGATTTTTCCAGTAATAATTATAATTTGGATTCTTTGTCTCTGTAAAACAGAATTCTTGAGAGAAAATGCAATGAACAGCAGCATAGGATTAACATGTTATGTGTTGACATAAAACATCATAAGATGTATGATGCTTTTTCTCTATGTGTGGACCTCTCATCCAAATGTAGATGGTATTTTAGGTCATTAGAATGAGATTTTTTTTTTAAATTATCTTCCAAAATGAGGGTTTTTAAATGTGGACAGAAAAAGAAGTGTCCAGTCAACATTGGTTTCCAATTCATGAATGTGTATTGTTGCTTTGTGTAATGAACATACACATGTGCAGATGTTATTCAGAGAAATTCATCAAAAATGTTCATACAATTTTAAAATAAATACAGAATTCAAAGTTTTAAACTAATCTTAACTAGTCTCAAAATGGGAAAAAGATTTGTTTTAGAAACAGAATCCAGCTGAATCTTAATTGTAGGCAATACTCCATTTCTTTACACCGCTGCTGTGTGTGTCTATACCTGAAACAGTCACAACAATAGTGTATACAGTTTATAAAATGTGCATCTTTTGTAACATTTGGTTAGCTCTTGTAATGACAAGGGGACACTTAAGATTTTCTGGAGGATAGTGTGTGAGGGACACATCTGCAAGTCATACACACGTACCCATGTTGTCGTGGAATCTATGTAATTTGAGTTTTTATAACTTGCTATTGCTGCTCATGATAGATTAAAGCCTTAGTCTATATTGCATCCAGGATGATCTGCTTCAGTGTCTTCAGTTTAAAGTCCATCCAAGTCTTGCTGGTTTGAGAGTTTCTAGTCATATTTGCCTTCTTGTTTGTACAGAGATATTTTGTTAAACAAAGGTTGTGTAGACAGAACAGGAAAAATCTAAGGGATAAAATGTCTGTATTAGTGTGGACAGGGTATGGAACTATGTTGACAGCAGTGTACACCTGATTCAACAATAATAATCCAATAATATTCAGTAATGATTCCGTCTGTCCGAGATTTTTGTCGAAATGATTTCTCTGATTCTATTCACCCAATTTTTTTTTTCAAATTTGACACACATGGTCTTCATCACTAGGGGAGGTTCAGTGCATAGTTTGGTAGAAATTTATTTATTTATTTATTACAAATATTTGAAAATTTCAACTTTGCCTAAAATTTGTCCAGCCGATTTCTCAGACACTATTTACCCAATTATTATTATGTGCCTTTCTCTCAATTTTTGCCCCCCCCCCCCCCCACAATTTGAAAAAAAAATTCAAAATTCCAAAAATAATCCCTGGGTATGCAGGGTATCACTGAGCAGGAGGGGCAAAGGGCAAAGTGTTGCATGACCAGGCAGGGGTATTGGTGAAGTCTATTTACTTTTTCACTGATGCACATTGTTTGAAATGGATTCATACATCTAGAAAGACCCAAATGCATACATGGGACATGGGACATTTGACGTCCAGCTGGTTAGACCTCAGGGTAGATTTCTGCCGATGTCTGCCAGGAAATATGTCAAGTCATGAAAGTCATTCATGGATTCAATCTTTATTTTGAATCATTATGTATGTGGAGGTGAAAGCCTTCTTTTACTGCTCAATAACTTAATCATGATCATAATAAGATTAACAATGAGACAAATAATAAAAGGCAAATCACTAAAATAATAAAACATTAAAAATAACTCCTGTTAGATATAAAGCACCTAAAATGGATCAACTAAAACAAGACATGGTTTGAAAATGTCAAATGCCCAAAGGATAAAAATAGTGTGTTTAACATCAGATAACATGTAGCAGTAATGAAGCTGTACTGACAGATGAACACAGTCTGTTGAGTGTGAGGAGGTGTTGGTAAAGCTGAGTGTGAGTGGTGCTTTAGTCAAGAACCTGTGTCAACACCTGTGCAGGTGCACTGTGGCTGTGCACAGCCTTTGCCTCAGCTGCAACACTGTGCAGCTGTGGAAATGTTATTGTAAAATCTGAGAAAATACTCAATCTAATACTTAACAGTAAAACAATTAGATATTGAATATAATGTTAATTTGTTGATTAATATTTTATTTTTTCATTCCTTTGGATATTCTTGGATAACATGGCAAAGCTGGGCTTTTCGGGTCTATTGTCAAGTTTAAAACATTTATTAGGAAAGGAACCACTTACCATTACATTGAAGTAATTAAAATACTTAAATATAATAGGTTTCATATTACATGTTAAGAATAACCCTCCCAATACCCCCCATAAAGCATCTGTCAAATGGACAGTTTAGGAGAAACATTAATGTTTGAGGAAGTAATAAGTTGTATTTACGGTACATGTGGTCTGGGAGACTTCTTCTATTACCAGACTGTATTTCTTTTTACAGTGTTATCTGTTAACCTGAAAGAAGTTGTACATTTTTTACATATTGCATACATACTGTAGCATTCTACTGTATCACTGCTTGTCAAAAACCATTAGATGTACTATTTCTGTTTCATCATATAGATGGTAAGATTGCACATTGATCTACCCTAGAATGTTCACATGCATTTTGTGCAATGCTCTGACTATTTCATAGCATTAAATGTGTCTGGACAAGGACCAGATGATTTTCACAGGACTCAGATATGTAATCATGGGAACAGAGACCTGAAAGTCCGAGCTGCTGGTGTTGTACAGCTGACACCGGTCTGTTCATCCTATCCATGGGAAAGCACCTTGTCCCCCTGTCTCTTAGGTCTCCAGTCATGTCTTCAGTGAACTCGTGTGCTCTTGGGTCATTTACTGTTGGTCCTGCAGTGCAGCAGAGCTCTTTACATTCCTCGGTGCCTCATTAGCAGAGGAGGGTTTCTCTGCTTTCACTCTGTTGGATGTTAATTTCACACTTCTTTTTTGTAACGCTGATTTTTTTTTTTTTCCTGTTTTTTCATTTTCCTTTCCCTCTCACCGGTGTTGGTGTGTAGATCTTTCAGGTGCAGAAGGTAGGCCTCCTCTTCTTCATTTCCACTTCTATACTAGGTTTTTGCTTTTATTAATGCAAATGTAATATCTGTGTTGTGTTTGCTGAAGTTTTTCTGCCCTCATTTCCTTTCTGTACTTAGAAATATTATGGCTTGGACCCCAAATTAGATGACCGAGTGGACAGCAAATGGGGAGATATTGAACAATGGATGGTACAGTTTCAGTGTAGTGATAATACTAAAAATATACTCCTGTTACGTTTTACACTAACCAGTATGCATGTGCTTTCTCTAAAGGGTTTGTTTTTTTGTTTCAAACCTCCATTCATATTTTGGGCTTTCATCGTGGGAAGCTCTGTTGGATGCATTTGAATTCCAGATAATTCCTGTTAAGCCTTTTTAGAAAACAAGGGATTATAAAGAATCAAAGCTTGGCCATTAATGATAATCCACTTATTCAAAGGAGCAGGGTGCCTGGTTGGCTTTGTATCAGCATGACCATCTGCCCTGTCGGTGTGAGACTGCATGTGATTTACTGGGCTCTTTAACAGAAAAAAGAATTGTTCAGCGTGGGAGACTTGTCACTTGACTTACTACAGTGTGGCTCGGTTGTTTGTTTACCAGTGCTAACATACGCTAAAGTTTAAGACGACAAGAGATCAGCAGCTGTAAAAATCATAGTTGTGACCATGTGGTCAAAACTGTGCATGTGTGATGTGTGACTGAGCGGTGTGCTGACTCGATTACACGTTCACTGTGATGCTTTAATATACGCATGGTGAATCAGAGTCTCTGAACAGACCTGTTCTTCACATAAATCATGAGGAAAACTCATATCTGGAGTGGATCAGTAGTGACCAATGAGTGTGTTCAGTTGAACTAAGAAATGGATTATGTTTTTACACTAACACCCCTGAATCCAAACATCACTCTAATGACCCTGACAGTCCTCTCATCATCCATCTGTCTCATTGATCTTTGACATTCCTCCTCCTTCTCCTTCTCCTCCTTCCTCCCTCACACTCTCCATCCCCTCTCCTTCCCATCCTCACCCCTCCTTTCCGTCCCCTCATCCAGGAGGACAGTGAGAGATACTCACGCCCTTCACGGATTCACATGGTTTGTAGCCCTCCTTCTGTTTTCATCTCTTCATGTCTTTCCTCTGTGTTTGTATTGTTTAATACTTTAAATGACAGCAAAATGCAAATATACTACAGGGAGCAACTAAGGCTCTTAAAGGTTATTAGTTCAGCCTTTATTTTAAACAGTTTGTGTTGAGTTTGTTAAACCCACAAAGAAGAAAAAGAAGAAAGCTGGCATGTTGTGTTGTTTACAAGTTGGTGGCTGACCAGCTTGGTCTACCTCTAGAATTATGAAATGTCCCACTCATTGGCAAATGTTCATCATATTGTGACCATATCACTTTAACATTTTTTTAAAGATATATATTTTTTTATTTTTCTATTGTATTTGATACATATTGTCTTGTGCTGCTGTTACAATTGAATTTCGCCCTTGAGGGGTCAATAAAATGTATTTTGTATAGAATATTTCAAAACTGAAATTAATTAGCTCTTGTTTCTTTAGCTTTCTCTCAAAAACAGAAATCAGCCTTGAAACGTTAAAGGAATAATAATTTGACATTTATTGTGATAGTAATCAGTTGGGTTTTTTTTAAATTGTGGCATTTTTGCCGTTATTGCCCAGCCCTATGTTCCATAAATCTCAGATAAAAATATTGTGTTAATTGACCCATGTGTCTTTGCAGCAGGATACCTCGTGTCATACACCACTGGTCAGTGTCGATGTTAATGTAAATGTCATACACTGTGATGTTTCTCCAAATCCTAACCATTCATTTTGTTCTCTCACTCTCTTACACAGCTCTCAGATGACGATGAGCGGATGTCAGTGGGCAGCCGTGGCAGTGTCAGGGTCAGTATCATTCAAACAGCTTGAAAAATGACAAACGGAATCAGACACATTTTCCTAATCCCTTTCAGATAAAGATAAAAGATGAACATTTGTCCTTTTTGAAAGCTTCCATTTCATTTGTCCTTGTTAACATGAAGAGCTTTAAGTGTGGCTGGTGCATTTTGACAGTGGTGTTTCTTGTGCACAGTCGGATGTTGATGCAGTTGGGGCCTACGGTGGTGTGGTAAGGGTTTGGATCTAACCCCTGTACTTAAGGATTTTTTATGTGGATTTTTGTAATTGACTAACAGCTGGTTTGGAAATCTTTCTTACACCTGTAATTGCATTGCAAGTGACATTTTTCTGCAGCTCTTATCCCCTTATAACACAACTTGTCTTATCAGAGCACAGCAGTGCATGAATTGATTATTTTAGTTGATTTAGGTGTCTGTGACTATGTTTGGTCATGTGCTTATGGTTGCTGTTGTAATGGCACATTGGTTACCGTGGAGTCACTCAGATATGATTTGCACAAAAAGAACACTACATTTTTTAGTTGTTCTCCTCCAACCCAAACAGTCTGTCCTATTTTAGGCTGAATGAGGTCCTCTCTCTCTCTCTCTCTCTCTCTCTCTCTTTCTCTCTCGCTGAGTGCAGGGCCAGTGTGGAAAAATAATTTCAGATCTGGTGGATGCACATGAGCTTCAATGTCTTATTAATAACATGTTAATACATTGTGGTTCTTTGTGTGTGTAATGTGTAACTGTAAGACAGCAGCATGTATATGTTTTCACTCTGCTGTGCAAACTGAGATAGACCCAGTCTACCCATTTGTCCCTCTGTCTTAAAGGGCTCATACTCCCATAAGAAGTCAAAGAAAAAGAAGAAACATAAGCACAAAGACAGAGACGTATGTAAGAGCTTACAAAGACTGGTTTGCACAAAAACAGCTTTCAGTGTTTCTCACCTCTGTTCTTTCTTCACAGAGGAATGGTTATGATGATGACTACAGTGTCATGTCCAGCAGGGTTAGTAGTTTTGTGTGATGTGATCTGGCGATTAAGGAAAGGCTTGATGGTGATTGATAAAAATGCATGATTGATAAAGTCACCTTTTCTGACTCTGCTTTATCTTATGACGTCAGAGCTCGAGGCTCAGTGATGAAAGTAGAGCGTCTCGTCCATCCAGACTAGACCTGACGGTGCGTACTGACCACCATGGAGTCGTGTTACAGAGCAGCTGTGTGCTCATACCTCTAACAACACACAGAATTCTGCTTTGGTTTGACTGCTGTTTTTTGACCAAAATTTCACCAAATCCTGATAGAGATAATTTCCTTAGTTTGGTTCGGTCTTCATGAGGAAGTGTTACCTTTAAGTTTAGGCATGTGATCAACTAATGAATAATAAATGAATGAGTTTGGCAAGATTATTGGTGTCAGTTTGTTCCACCTTTCTTTTACCAGTTGTAAGATTTCTATCACTACTTTACGTTCAGTGCTGCAGAGCTGCACAGCATTACTTTTTAGAATGACTTATACCCATGTCTCTCATTCTCCTCATTCCCGCCTTCCCCTTCAGGCCTCTTATGCTTCATCTGACTTATACAGCCTCAACGGTCTGTCCTCTAGAAACCAAGGTTCAGCTTTTAATGGTTATCAGGTCTGTATACAGAAAACTCAATTCATACATAAACAGGCAGAAAAAGAAGTAGGAGTCAAATAAATCTGTATGTTTTCACCACCTGCTGCTGCCTCTATTGTGAACCTGATTCTTCCTGGACACTCCATCCTGTGTTGCAGTTCTACAGGTCACTCAGTCAGATCAGCAAGCAGCTCTATTGTAGGGTTGGTTCATTCAACATTACTTATAACTTCCACTAAGCATATATTGGCACTAATGTAAGCTTGCAGTGAATTCTATGATTAAGTTAAAGGCCTAATGCTTGAACTTTTTAAACTCACTGAGTGTTAATGTCAGTCACTGCACACACAGCTCTGAGTGGAGTCACATATCAGGCACGGAAAGCAGGGTGTCAGGTTTTATTCACCTTTTCATAGAAAAGCACAAGAACATCTGCATCAAAGACATTGCATGCATTTAATAGCCAACGCTCATACTGTACTGTGTGTGTGTGTGTGTGTGTGTGTGTGTGTGATATGTCATACGTGTAGAGCTCCTTATATGAAGATAGCCTGTGCAGCGGGTCACGACGAGTCACAGGATCCAGTTCCCATGTAAGACTGCCTGGGAGGTGTGGTTTCTTTGGTTTCGAGCACCTGGGTGTGATTTTGTGAAATGGGAAAGATATGTTGAGGTCTTGATTGAACGTCAGTGAAAACAGCCTGGAGTTATAGTACTGCCAAGAGCCTAAAAGAAGGACTGTTTATGTTGATTCTAACGATACATTTGGTTTGAAATACAGGGCTTCTGTGGGTCTTCAACAAGTTATAAAAAGCCTCAAATTCAGTGGTCTGAATTTTGGATCTAGGATAGGATTATATGGTTAAAATTACTCACTGTGAAGTTGTGTTAACTTCAGCCTAGAGAGCACAATGTGAGGAAATGCATGATAAGATTATCCAATAGTACAGTGATCATGTATGGTTGCATCACAAAGGTAAAATTCCAATATATCAGTCAAGCAATGTGGTCAACATGCATCAGAGCACATCAACTATTGCAGGGGTGTCACACTCATTTTAGTACAGGGGCCACATTCAGCCCAATTTGAGCTCAAGTGGGCCGGACCAGTAAAAAATAACAGTGAAAAAAGTAAAAATATATTATGATCAGGTTTACATCTACAAAGTTTCCTTAAAAATTTGAATAATATGAACAACTTGAATTGTCTTAAGAAAAACAAGTGCAGTTTTAACAATATTATGCCTCAGTTTATCAGTTTATTATTTACATATGTGCTTTACAATCGCACAAAACATTTAGTAACGGGCAGAATATTGGTAAAATTGCATTTGCTTTTCTTAAGACATTTCAGTTTGTTCATATTTGTTCAGGTTATTCACATTTTTTGTAAAAGTGTAGTTTGGTAATGTAAATATTTTTATGTAATTTTCCTTTTTTTTTTTTTTTTTTACACCAAAAAAACAAAAAGAAAATTTGGCGTTGTCATTATTTATAGGTTATTTTAATAATATTTTACTGGTCTGACGCACTTGAAATCTAATTGGATTGTATGTGTCTGTATATGGAACCTGAATTGAAATTATTTTGACACCATTGATCGTTAATATCTTCAGTGTAATTTTTGCATTTCACAAATTCATCCCGCGGGCCGGATTGGACCCTTTGGAGGGCTGGATTTGGCCCCCAGGCCGCATGTTTTACACCTGTGAACTATTCTGTCACAGTGTGTTGTCTTGGCTAATATTCAGTTTCTTGTCATAAAAAATGACTTCTTCTCAAAGTACAGCTGACTCAACAGAAGATTTAGTGCTTAGTTGAGGCCTTTTGAAAATAAAAACTTGAAGTGTACAGGAAATAAAGTGCAGATGTGAAATGGCCCTTTAACTGTGTTCATAATGGCTTTAAAAAGTTCCAATGCCCAGGACATCCCAGTAGAGTTCATACTACATAGGCCGAGGCCTTAGCGCAGTGGCTCAGATTCAACACCAGCATGAGGCCTTTTGAAACATGTCACTCATCTACTCCTGCTTCTCCCTCAATTCCAGTCTCCCTCATCTGAGTCCATCAAATAAAGGCAAAAAGACAGAAAAAAAGAATGTCTGAATGCCTTTTTCAGGGCTGTGTTGCTTTGCTAATCCTTAATATCAAATATTCAAACCTTTGCATGGATATAACTTTGAAGATTCCACACAACAAATGTCCCATTTAAATAGTGACACATAGTTTAGGCAACCTTCACACACCTGTCCTTGATTATTCTTAGGCTCGTATTCATCCTGGCACCACAGTGCAATTACTTCGAGTGTCACAGCTTCAACAACCTAACATAGAATGTGATAAAGTTAAGAAAAGAAGATCCAAACTCGGTCCGACAGTCACTCAGACATCTGCAGCTAAACGGAGTCCCAACATGTTTTATGTTCATGGCTTTACTCATCAACACTTTACACAAAGTTCTGCAGATGAATGAACTGAATGCATTTACTGTTGACAGACTCTTAAAAATCACTAAACAAATTGCCTAGCCACAGCAATTTCTGCCTAGGTGGGTGAATATGATCCTACCATGCTCCATCTCTCGAGTTCTACAGCAGTATAATATTGTTCACCACTGTACAATTTCTAAAAGAAAAGATCATAAAAATTTAATTGAAGATGTGTCTGTTCATTGAATAAGTATTTGAATAGTCAGACCCTAAGGTCCAGGCCTGAAAATTAACTTGTTGAAATCTGCAGAATCCCTGAAGTAATAAAATTAAATTAATTTCTAGTTTTTAGACTTTTGCATTTTGAATGACTTGTAAAACACTTATCTTTGTGTTATTTAGAGTGTAATGTTTTGAATGAATCCAATAGAATGCTGTGGAATCTAATGTAGTCCATTATGCATGAAGCTAACAAAGCCATGGTGTCACACACCTGCTGCATGTTTTACTACTATTACATTTGAGTGGTATGTGTGCATGCATTTATTTGTCCACATGGTGACAGAAACATGACGGTGTATTTTCTCTGCAGCCTTTAGAGTACACTAGTTATCTCAGCTCAGGCTCCAGAGCGTCCTCCAGAGCAGGTTCAGCCCGAGCCAGCCCAGTGGTGAGCCCCCACCCCACCCCACCCCCCCCCAAACGTCAAATTGTTGATTAAATGTACACACATGTTCATGTTATGTATCTCTGCATACCAGGTTGTCATTAGTGTGTAATGCAGAGGAGCACATCAGCATTTGACTTTCACTTTTCAATGCAATGCATAGCACTAGTGGAATTAAATAGACTGTTTATTTTGACAGTGACTCAGAGTTGGCATGGGTTATGTCATTTATCCTGTCCTCAGAAAACAAAGTAGCCAGTATTTCTAGATGAACCTGTACAGCAGTAAAAGCATATAAATATTTAGTTCTAAAGAGTGTTGAATTGAAACTGGAGTCTGTCACTGAGCCTTGCAGGGCACTCAGGTCAAAACAATCACATTAATGCCCCAAGTGTAACTGAAATCCAACTCCTCAGCCTGTGTGGTCAGGACTGTAGGTCACGTACAGACTTTTGGACAGCTACTGTCACAGAAGTGTCTTTCCACTGAAGAAAGTCGCAAAAATAATCGTAATTTGGTTATGGATGTTAAACGTTACTGTATAACAACTGGTATTTACGTGGTTAATCATACTCGCTATATTCATTATCAGATGATGAAGGGCATATTGTCATTGTGTGTACACATGTATATACACAACAAAATTTATACAGGTAGTTCTCGGCTAAACTTAAATACTCAAAATATAAAACACACTTTAAGAATTTGTACACCATATATAAAAATGTGATGACATGATACAACTTGTCTCATGCTGTACAGTTACTGTTTGTAACTGACTGAAAATTACATTTATCTGTTCACTCACAATTGTCTGTGCAGCATCATCACTTTTTTCATATATTGTTGAATTAGCAGGAAAGTTATTAAAAATGAAAAGGGAGCTTGTGGTTTGACAGAACTTGTGTTTTCCTTTAGCTCACAATGGGTTAAGACTCATGTATTTTTAGTCCGTTAGAACACCTCTGATACCTTTTCAATAATTTTCTGCTTGGTCAAGTATTTCTCATGCTTTTCAGTGTGTCTACATATTCTGAGTGACTGGATATATTTCTTGCTGTCCTGTTCTGCCTCCTGGTGGTCACTGCAGGATAACTGCAGCTCTGTTGCTAGTTTTCTGAGGAGTGCAGCCAGTAGCAGTGGTCTGCCCAGAGACCTGGACGATGTTACTATCCCTGACTTTTCAGATGTGAGTTGGACTGAAGCAGCAGCAGGTGATGCTGGTCCTGCTCGGTGGTGTTTATTTAACAACAGCTCTTCCTGTTTGTACCCTCAGAGGAGGACTGAATGTACTGTGTTAGAGGTTACTTTGTGTGTGGACTGAAAGTGGAAACTGCCAGCCTATCTTTTTTTTTTTTTTTTTTTTTAATCAAGATTGCATTCTACTGTGTGTGGCAACGAACAAAATCTGAGCATGTTCTGGATTTGGAGGTTGTTTAATCCATATGTTACCAGTGTTTATTTGTAATCATTTTAATTCGTGAAGGGATTTCACACCAGTTGTCTAACTTAATGCACATTGTGGATGAAATTTTTTTTGTAATATCTTTGAGTCGATCTCTCTTGTATTGGCAGCCCATTTCTACCACTGTGATGAAAAAGTCCTCCAAAGCTGTGTTTCCTAAACTTGGAGTTAAGACCCAAAATGGGTCACTGACCTGTTTTTAGCTCACTGGCCAATAGGCCGTCAGCTATTGTGCAGGCACTGTGTCCAGCGTCATCTTTCATCTTCGTAAGCAATTTCTTCAAACATCTTATTTGACAAAACTACTGGTTGGATTCATTTTAAAAAATGTATGTAGCTTCCTTGAGACAAGGTCTACAAAGTTTGTTCACAGTTTCGAGAAATTTAGATTTTGGAATTTTTAAACAGCATGTTAATGGTTTGAGATATCAATATAGTTACTACTGAGCACTGATAGGAAGTCATATATGGACTTTCACTTAATTAGTTGAGTTCTCCTCCAGTGAAAGTACCACCCACTTCTACTGGGAGATTGATCTCCTGCATCAAGACCAAAGGACTCGAACATAGTGCCAGAACCTGACAACCTTGCAAATTCAACATGTTATTGATTCTTGATAGAAAATTCCAGTGAGCTACAGGGACATTGGTCCTATTTTTATGAAGTAGACTATTGTTAAAGGAATAATATACTGCATGTAAATTTATTTTCTTAATTAAAACAGAAAAAGAGTTTACAAATGTTGACCTTATCAAAGCAGTATGAAACATAGAGGAGAAGGTTTGATTTTGGAAGACGTAAGAGAAAAGTTATGTAAAAGACAAAAATGACAAAAGGTTTTAAAGATTAAAATGACAAACGCAGGATAAGAGTAAAATATGGTAACAAGACAACAAAAACACAAAATACAATTCAAATGACGCTAAAAGATTAGAATAACATAAAAGAAAAAAAAAGAGAAATATGACATTAACCCATACAGACCCAGTGCTACTTTTGTGGCAGTTCCCAAATGAAATTTTTCTCTCTATTTAACTTAAGATATTTATCACCATTTACTATAATATTATCCCCTGTATTTTTCATTTCTCACTGTAAATCATATATTTTCCTAGATATAATTTCAGTTTTTGAGTTTTAGAATTTTGAGTTTTAGAATGACACAGTGGTGGACCTGGGCTTCCATAGTCATGGAGGTAAATGTGCTGTCTGTGGTCTGTAGTGATGGTTTTGGACCTGAATGTCCATCCAGCCCTGTGGTCTTTGGATCTCGTCTGCCACTCTGATTCACTATGTTTTGTCTCTACAGGTTGAAGACAGAGATTATCTGGAGAAGGTGAGTAGTTTTCCACAAAAGCATCAGAGAAAGCACTTCCACTGTGTTGTGTAATAACAGGATGTGACCAGAGACGTGAAAAGTGCTTCTCTCTTTCTTCAGGGATCTCGAGCGGCTTCTGCCTTAACAGCAGGAACTCTCACATCATTAGGCGGGACTTCCTCCAGGAGAGGAAGTGGTGAGACAGCTATAACTGTAGATGCTGAGACCTCCTTACGAGAAATCAAGGTAATGCTAGAGAGCTAGAACTTCAGTACAGTTGAAAATGTTTCAAGAAAGTTACTTAATGTTATTAAAAAAAAATGAAAGGGCACATACAGTCATGTATGTTACATCATCTCAACTTTAGTGACTTTGAAGCTGTTCAGAGTCACTAAAGATATCTCTGTAACAGGATAGTTTGTAAATGGAAATATTTTCATATTGTAATTTAAGTTTTTTTCATATTAGACCAAGGAGAAATTGGGATTTGTAATTATTTATAGGTTATTTTACTTGGGATCACATTGAGCTGTATGTGGCCCCTGAACACCCTTAACTGTGGAATTTTTTGCACTTCTGAAATTCAGCCTGTGGGCTGGATTGGACCATTTGGCAGGCCAGTTTTAGCCCGTGGGCCTTATGTTTGACACCCCTGCATTAAACTATAGAGGTCATGCAGGTCAACCGCCAGGAAACTTCTAAACTGTGGAAATTTTAATATGCAAGGAAAAAAGAAGTCAATTGAACAGATGAGTGGAAGTCTGTGACGTTGAGTGCTTTTGTGCTGTTTGTCATTCTTGCTTCACACACGTGTCTGCTGCTCCTCTCGTTGCCTTGTCACCAAACTCTCTGCTTTACCTTTTTCTGGTGCTGTCACATCGCGCCTCTCTACTCACTGCTGCACTGCTAACCCCAGGAGATTCATGAACTGAAGGATCAGATTCAAGATGTGGAAACCAAGTACACTCAGAACCTAAAAGAACTCAAGGTATTTGCATGAGATGCAACTTCAGACTGGCTGTTAACCTTGTATGGCAACCTCCTGAATTAAAACTGTAATGCTCTATATGTTTTCTAAAGAAATTATGCTTATCCTCTAAACATGAAACCTATGGCAACCTAACAGGCAAAATTGTAGCAAACATCTGTCCTCATTCTGCTCAGTGTTTGTGTGTGTGTGTTTTTTTTCCCCAGATTTTTTTCGTAATACCAGTAGTGTGTTTTAAATGGTGTTTATCCTCTACTCATTAACGGCACAATAGACTCGAATCTTTGGATTCTGTTCAAGCTTCATTCATTGCATAAGTTTCTAATTTGTCTGTTTGTAAATTATGTTCTTATTTTCTGTTTGTCACCACTGCACATCAGGATGCATTAGCAGAAGTAGAGGAGAAGTACCGCAAGGCCATGGTGTCCAACGCTCAGCTGGATAACGAGAAGAACAACCTGATGTACTATGTAGACACGCTCAAAGACTCCCTCATGGAGATGGAGGAGCTGCTGTCAGAGTCACGTCGGGAGTATGAGGAGAAAGTCAAGGTACAGCCGAGCATGTGCAGTCATTATTGATTACAGGGGGGGTGGCCGTGGCTCCAGAGGTAGAGCAGGTTGTCCAATAATTGAAGGGTTGGCGGTTCGAATCCCGCTCTGTCCTAGTCATGTGCTGTTGTGTCCTTGAGCAAGACACTTAACCCACATTGCCTCTAGTGTCACTCACACTGGTGTATGAATGCATGTGAATGTTTTGGTGGTGGTTGGAGGGGCTGTTTTGGCGTGAATTGGCAGCCACACTTCCAAGAACAAATGAATAATGGATCAATAATGTAAAGCGCTTTGGGTACCTTGAAACGCGCTATAAAAATCCAATCCATTATTATTATTACTGTGATTGGGGACTGTTGTACACTTAAAGTAGTGCTGCAACAAGAAATTGTAGATATCCAAATCACGATTTTCAAAAATGTATTCCCATGAAATGACTCCTATGAAAACTCATTTAACACATAAATCTTGTTTCAAGGGTACCTGTAGTGCATCTTCATTGCTCAAAAGATCTCATATAATACTAGCAGCTCTATCTTAATTTTTGTTATATCCCGTTGTCTAGTACATGTGAGTACTAAGTCACTGCTCCTTCAGTCAGACATGGTCAGAGACACAGAGACACGTTGCCTCCTTCCTGCCTCCTGCCTCCGGTGTTCCAGCACCGGTAGTGACGCAGTAATGTTGTATTGTGCAATTCAATTACATGGGCTGTGATGGACTGGTCACTGACCCCATGCAGCAGACACCAGTCTAAGACGACACATTTTTAGCCAGTGCTGGGTCGCATCCCTAGGACAATGGTGGAGTGCAAGGCTTACGGCTGCACAAACAAGTGCAGAAATAGCCCTAGTTTGCTATGGCTATTTCTATGGTTTGAAAACTGTTATTATTTATGTTATTGAAATCTTTTTTCATAGTCACTGTAGCTGTTGAGTTTTGATAGTATATTTTGACTGGGCTGTTTTGGAATTTCTCTTGGATGTGAATAAGTATGAAGGATATTCCCAGCCAGCGTTTTTGTTACATTTACATTCACTACATTCAGAGTGAACAATAAAATCTATAGCTAATGACTAGTACATGGTGTTAGAAAACAAATGACAAATCTTCAGTTGTCATTTGTCTATGCCATGGGTCGGCAACCTTTCCTGTTTTACCTCAAAGTGGTGACTGTTTAAGAAGCTCTTTAAAATTAGTTTGCACAGAAGATGTTGAGAATGAATTAAAGTTTCTGGTGACATTTGTCATTATCGTGTTATGCAGCAAAAATCAACTGGAATGTGAAGGCTTTCTTTGCAGTGGAGAATACAGATACCTTCAGTGTCATAAAATGAAAAATGGTCTACTTTTACTACTACTATTACTACTGCTATTTTTTGATTCATTTGGAGTGTAATCTATATTTTTACAACTGCATAACAGAATGACTTTATGGTTGCAACAATAATAGCAAAATGTGTATAACAAAAATAATAAAGTGTTATTCATTTCCATACATTTTTTAACAAAGCCACATTGAACCACTTGAAAAGGGCCCAAGAGCCAAATGTGGCCCCAGAGCCACATGTTGCCCACCTCTGGTCTATGCAATTGGTCTATAAACTGTCCACCTCAACCCCCTGAGTTTTAATGCCCCCTTCTGTGACAGTTTATCTTGAAAGAGTCCGCAAAGGTCTACAGAGCCATTTTTATCAGGAGGATTTAAGGATAAATAGAAACTTGCAAAGGCAGCAAGGTTCTCCTCATGTTTCCATTAGTAACAAATACATGAAATATCGGCAAAATCTGTGCATTAGACGTACCCAAAAAATGAAACTAATGCATCTGTGATTGTCAAGTGTTTTCTTGTTTCCTCCAGGAGTTTGAGCGGGAAAAACATGCCCACAGCGTGCTTCAGTTCCAGTTCAGTGAAATGAAAGAGACTCTAAAACAAAGTGAAGAGCTGCTAAATGTGAGTATTTGTCCCACTGTATTTATCACGGTCAATATGACTGTGAAGTAAGTCAATGAAATTACTGGAGTTTAAAAAAAAAAAAAAGAAAGAAAGAAAAACACAATTCAGCAGCCTGCTGCTCCTTACTCAATTTCCTGGATACATTTCACTGCTTTACTTTCTTTTCACTCACACTACAAGGTTGAAGTGCATGTGTATCTTTCTTCTTTCCCTCTTTCTCTTTTTCCAAATGTTTTCTCCTTTTCACACTGTTCAGGAGATCCGTCAGCTGCGCATGAAACAGGACGGCTTTAATAGAGAAATATCAGATCTACAAGAGACGGTGGAGTGGAAAGATAAAAAAATTGGGGTATGGCCCTGGTTCAGGATTTACCAGTGCTGGCATGAATTTAGTCTTGTCCTAATCCTTCACAGCTTTTACTTACACTTCTATTCAGCTCAGTTCCACTTTTCTTTGCATTTTCTTTACCACTCTGGGTTCTGCTCAGGCCTTAGAGCGACAGAAAGAATACACAGATGCTATTCGTGTTGAGCGGGATGAGCTCAGAGAAGAGGTGGTCAAGCTCAAAGACATTTTGAAGGTACTGGGTCTGTCGTGTTTTTATGTCTGTCTTGCTTCAGATTGCTTTTCTCAACTACAAGTTCGGACTGTTGTATGTACGTAGTTTTGTGACACCATTCTAATTAAGAAGTCTACAGTAAAGAAATGGGATCACTTAAAGAGTAAAACCTGTTAGCAATACTTTAATCTTAGCCATATTTTCTAGTGTAGTTTTTGTGATTGTGATTATGTGATTAGATAAACAGTGTTAATATTGCCCACCTTTCATCTTGGGTGAATCATAGAGCTAACATTTGCCGTGTCATCCTGTTTAGAAACATGGAATAGTGTTGGGACCTGATCTGAACATTAATGGAGACATTGGCGAGACAGACACCGACGCGCCCCCCAGTGGAGATGCAACTACCCCAACAGCCCAGGATTCACAGACGTCACCTACAGAGGGCAACAGCATGCTCGGTAAAGCACTGTGTACATTAAAATGTTACACTACTGGCATGGCTTGGTGTCAAAATAACTGAATTGTCATTCCAAAATACCTAATTTCTGGGACATAAAAATATCCTGATTATGTAGAACACTCTATTGAAGGTATTTTTTTCACAACCAGTCTGTGTATTTTCAGATTTGAATATATCTCATTTTGGAGTGAACTCTTCAGTTTGGGTTGTTTTGCTGCTGGAATATTGACTTTTGCTTTACCTGTGATTTGTATCTTAAATCCTTTGCACTGCTTGCTTTCTTTTAAAAATGTTGAACATCCATTGACAATCTCATCAAAAGCTCACACTGTCTTCATTACTAATGCTTTTGTTATTTCCACTGGCACCATTCTCTTCTACTTCAGCTAATAAATCTCAGGCTGTTATTTTTGATTTATTCTTGATTTTGTTCTTTTACCAAATGAAATCCAGCCTCACTCTAGCAAACTAGAAACGGTTACTGCAGAGAATAGAAATAAAGCTTAGTGTAGACTGACCCTGTGGAAAAGGGGTGGAACTATACAGAATTTCTATAACTCCTTGTGTTAACATAGGGTAGGATTGATGTATAAATCCTAGCAGGTGTATTGCAGAAGAGGTTGATGAGGATGGGCATTTAACAGTGTTGTGGAGTCTATAGATTATTTTCTGCATGGGTAATATGGTGAAAAGCATCGACAGTTAATGTAACTAAAAATCCTGGTAAGTGTATATCACGACACAATGATTCAACTAAGAAATGGTTTAAAATAACCTTGTTATACTTACATTGCATTTTTTATTTGAAGCCTTTGCATCACAAGACAATACTTGAGTTTAAAGCTGTGTAAGAGAAATTCTTCACACTCATCTCAGGTTAAATGGAGTGGTTGTGGTACTAAATGCACAATTAAACTCCTCTATCCCATGTTTTCTAGTCACACTCTTCCTCTGAAGTGGTTGGCAAAGTAGCTTAAAGATGCATTATCACCTCCAGCTGTAGTTTTCATATCACATTGAGATCTTACTAAGCAGTCCTTCAACCCAAGGATTTATCAGACTAGATCACACAAGAATCTCAGTGCTTTGCAAGATACTGATCACCATGTTTGCTCCAAAGCCTGTCCTGATTAAATTAGAAGAGACACTTAAGCCCAGTTCAGACCAGAGATTTGTGACTGTTCTTATAGTTGTAACTATGTCAGAAGGTTACAGGGGTGTGAACTTCCCAGTCTCAGCTCAACTCAATCTGGTACTACCAGTAACTTGTCAAATAACCGGTTTCAGAAAGCATTTATAGAATCTTATTTATCTATCGACTGTAACTCACCTGTTGCCAAGGGGTACTGTTCCCCTGGTGAAATCTCAAATGTTTGGTTCAGCAAGAGTGTGTAACTCGGTGTCTCCTTATTCGTATTTTGAGATGCTGCAAATTATTTCCAGCTACAGAAGAGGCTGAAAAGTAGGCAGTTAGAATGGAAGTACATCTGGTCTCATTACATTGATATAAATTTGCAGGTTTTCAGAAGGTTATAGACATGCACTTTGCAAATAGTTGCAAGTTTTCTGCTCTTCTCATTGTTAACCTTTGAACTGAACTGGGCTTAATGGAATCGCTTCTGCAGTGTAGACGGCATTACCAAATGTCCACCCGTAGACGCATTTCTACCATTGTACAGAACAAACCAACATATCATTCAAACCTTACAGTATTCTATAATGTTGTATTTTATACTCTTGAATTTCTAGTTTCTGCCTTTTTTTCTTGACACGCTGGTTGTACTGGGGACTAATTTTGGCATTGGTTCTGCTTTTCCACTTGTTCTTCTTGTGCTTCTCCTGGTCTGCCTGGTTTTTTCCTTCCTTTTCTCGCCACGGAATCAATCAGATGTTCTACCTTCTGCTGATCTGCTTCTTGAGAAGATGAATTAAAATGACACTTCACATATATTTTTTTGGCCTTTTATCAGTGTATGTATGCTCTCCATGATCTCTCAGGAAACACAGAGGAGACAGAGACAAGGAGTAGCACTAAGGAAGAGGTTGAGCCACAGCAGCATCAAGAATTTCCGAAGAAAACCAAAGAGAATCACTTGAACTCTGATGCAGTCTGTAATGCAACTGATGTGTCCAAATTGGAAACATCCATGGAAGAGCAGACAGAACAACAGACATTCTCAATAATGGAAAGTAGTATCAGAGAAAAAGATGTGAATGTTGACATGAATGAGGCTTCAGTCCCAGATGACAAAGTAACAAGTCCTGAGGAAAACGGTTCAGGAACAGAAACATTTGAAACTGAGAATCTAGAAGAGACAACTTACCCAGACATAGGGGAGATGGAAACAAAGATGAATGAAACTGCACAGACATGTGACAACCCTTCTGAAGGTGAAGGAAACCAACCAGATGAAGTTGACTCAGTTAAACTGAACCAAACACAATCATTCCCTCAGCAAGAAATCACAGAAGGTGAGATAAAAGAGAGTCTACCTGATGAATCCATTCCAGCTGTGTCAAAACCTGAACCACAACAAGAACCCAAGACTCTAGAAGAAAGAGCAAATGAAGAAGCAGAGGAGGCATCAAACAAATCCCAGCCTCAGGGCACTTCTGCCACAGGGAAAAAGAAGAAAAAGAAGAAGAGAGGCAAGAAAAAAGGTGGGACAAATGAGGACAAAACTCAAGAAAAAGCAGAAACAGAGAAATATGATAGCAAAACTGTAAAAGACATCAGGTCAGATCCAAAAGATAATGGGCCAGCAACAGAACCTGTCACTGAAGGTTCTGTTGCTGAAACTGTCAAAGAGTCAAAAGTGGATCAGGTTACAAAGGAGGAGAGTGGGCACAAAAATGAGGAAGAAAAACCAGTCGAAGCAGCAGAGACCACCCTGTCGTATGCTGATGTTTTGAAGAAGGATATAGAGAGCAAAGAAACAGAGACAGTAGAGGCAGTGGCACCCACCGAAGCACCTCATATTGAAAATGAACAAATAAGAAATGCAGCTGTTACAGACAAAGAAGAGAGTTTGGAAAGTGAGAAAATTGTAGTAGTCGAGGAAGTGATGCCTAATGAAACCTTTAACGACAATGTGGAAAAAGCAGGTTCAGATATCGTCACACATAAGCAAGACAAGGAAGTAACTTTGGAAACGGAGAAAGAAGCAGGACCTGTAACAAGTCCTAATCAAGAATCCTACCAAATGGTGTCTCATCCTATTGATAACTCTGAAGGTACAGAGAACTCTAGCGGCTTTGAAAAAGATAGTGCTTCCTGTAGAGATGACCCTCAAAGGACAGCAGACATCCCACCTGATGGTGACTTCAAAACTGAGACTGTGGATGAGCACACATCTGAACAGATATCCAACAGCCCAGAAAATCCAGCTGAAACAAATAGTGATCCTGAATCATGTGCTGCAGGCAGCACTGATGTTGGTGTTGAATCCATAGGGATCGATGGAGCCACATCTACAGCCCAGTTGCCAGATAATGAGATTACGGTTGGGCTCCAGAGCTCATCTCCCTCTGAGCCTTCTGCAGTCACAGACTCCGACATTGACACCCATATTGACGTTCCAGATGAAACTGCGACAAGCATTGATGGAGCCAATACTGAGGCAGAGACTGAACAAAAATCCTCCAGCGTTACTCCAAGCCCTGAAGAGGATTCAGAGGAGACCTTGGTGGAGACTGGACAGACGGAGCAGAATGGAGAGTTGGGAGAAGTTGAAAACTCAGGTTGCTCATCAGTGTTTTTGAGACTTGAGGAAAGATTTGATGATGAAAATGGTCCTCTGGAGACTGTTAATCAAGGTGAAATTGATAATGAAGAAAGTCAGACGCAGTGTGTGGATGAGATTGATGAATCAAATGCTGAGGTCTCCTTGACAACACCAGTGGTGGATACTGCTGCTGCAATGAAGACCTCAGATTCTCAAGTAGTTGCTGAGGTTGAGCCGGAGTGCAGCTCACAAAATGTAGAAGATCCTGAATTTAAAAACGCTGAAAATGATGCAGAGACATCGGTTTGTTATGTGGTAGAGCAACCAGAGGAATGTAGCAATGATGAGTCTGAGGGTAATTCTGTACGCATGAATCAGGGTACGGACAAAGATGATGATGAAGACGGGGAGGAGGGACAGTCTTTCGATTTTGATGACATGGAGATGGAAGCACTTTTAGCAGACAGTCACCCTATGAATCCATTGCAGGAACAAGCTGAGGAGGCAGAGGAAGCAGTGCCCGATGAAATCTCTGAGCTGTGCCAAAATAATGCCGAGCCACAGCTGCAAATCCAAAGCAATGTCCCTGAAAACAACAATGAAGCGCTTCCAACTGATGAGAGTACTGAGGCAGAAGCACTAGATAAAGAGCCAGAAAGCGTTCCTCAAAATGAACAGACCTCTGTGGCTTCTGCAAAAGCCATCCCTGCAAATGTGTGTGAAGAGCAGAAAAATATATCTGAGGAGGAAGCAGGTACAGCAGAGGACCCAAGGAACATTGTAGAGGTTTTGAATGTGACGGTTGTAGAAAACGATAATCAGGCAGTGTCTTTACCAGTGGAGGAAGGGGTAGATGTCATTAAGCAGGAGCTGCAAGATAAAGATTCTCCAAATACAAGCGAGATGAGCAGTATTAGTGAGCCAGCACTGTCAGGGAAGGATGTGAAGAAGAACAGCAAAAAAGGCAAAAGCAAAGGAAAAGAGGAATGCAAGATGTCTTAGTTCATTCATGATATGTTGTAAGAAAGGTTTTCATTCAAGTATAACTGAATTTTCAGAAAGTCTGTAAAAGTAAAACTAATTCAGGTTTCCTCCACCACTGTTGCAAATATTAAGAGCTGTTTCCTCACCATTAAATTTATCATTTAATAGTTTGCCTTTTAGATGTTTTTCATGCAATAATATATTACCTGAGCTGTCGATTGAACAGTTGATAAATATGACATATTTTGGCAAAACCTGAAGCTGGATGTCAACTTTTGCACCCCAAACCAAACTGAACCTCTGGTCTGGATCAAATAGGGTTTGAGTTTGTCAAAGCCTTATTCCAACAGTTTTGTACAACTCTTCATATGTGGTAGTTTGGGGGGGGGGTTTTTGTTTTTTTTTTACATTTTCCCTCCAATATGGCATTTCTGTTCATTGTTTCTTGTATTAATTTTGATTGTTGCTGTCTCTTTACTGTTCCACATTTGCAGAAACGGTAATGATTTCCATTGCATATAATTTTCCACCTCTCTCAAATGTTTCCAATCTGGGGGGGTTAATGTGCAAAATGTGAGTAATATGGGCTGGATTTAAACACATCTATAGATATACACACCCTGGTCAAAAAATGTCACACATCATTTCACTGAACTGCCTTTAGCTTTGATTACAGCCTGTATTTGCTGTGGCATTGCTTATACCATGCAATGTTTATGTTTACGTTACAACAAATGTCCCATTTATTTCCACCCATAATTGGCTAAGACTTTGTATTGATGATAGGAGGGTCAGTCTGCTCCATAAAGTCTTTTCCAGTATATCCCAAAGATTCTCAGTGGGGTTCAGGTCTGCATCCTGATGATTCCAGGTAATCTTGGATTATGTCTGTGTCATCATGGAAGAAAAAAGCACACTGATGTTCAGAACAGGTCATTTAGTATACAAGTAGTCAGCTGACCTCATCTTATGGACACAACATCGCTTATCCTAGACGTGAGCAAATGAAACAACCCCTCATCATAACACTGCCCCCACAGGCTTGTACTGTAGGCACTAGGCATGATGGGTAATCACTTCATCTGCCTCTCTTCTCACCCTGATGGAACAGGATCAGTCTGGACTTACAAGACTGGATGACGTTTTTCCATTGAAGCACAGGCCAGTCTTTATGCTCTATTAAACTGATGGTTGTTTAAGAAATAAGAAGCCTCTCACTGAATCAGAGCTGAAGAAGTTGTTCCAGCTGAAATGTATTAATCACTGCAGTAATTATCTAATGGATGGATGTGTACTATTTGCTGAGTTGACTCTTTCTTTTGGCCAGGCTACATGCATTCTTTGATCTACTGTTCAACTGCTTTCTTTGCTCAACTGGTAAAATACACATTACCAACCTTAGTAGCACTTTGATTTTTTTTTTCTGAACCTTTACATGTAATTAATATATGTCTGTATAATTAGTCCATTGTCCAGACAGTGATTATAGTTTTTAAGTTATGCGAACAGAAGACTTAACAGTAAATTTGGCTGTAATGCAGATAATTTTGCACTTGATATATTGATAGTTAGGTCATGTTTCTAATGCATTCCTTTTTGTATTGTTTCATGAATAGTATTCATTGGTGACTGTACCATTGAACTATTGTCATTGCTGCAAATTTTGCAAAATCTGCTCTTCCCATTGGTGCACAAAGTGTATGCAGTACATTCTATATGTTGTTGTTGTTGTTGTTGCTGACAATTTTAAACAAATGTGTGGCCTCCTGTTGGGATTGTTAATTGACCAAAACAAAGGACTGTAAATTCCAAGCTACCAAAAATGTTAAAAAAATATGTTTGAACCTTTTTTGCAATTGATGGAAAAGTAAATGTGGAGCTTCCACAATGAAATCACAATAAATAGTGGATTGTTGCCAATTTGAAATACTTCTCCAAATACATTTTTGTTGCTGATCTAACACAAAAAGCATAACAGTGTTCTCCATGTATCACATGTCCACTCAGCCGTTCCCTTTACTCTAGTCCTGGATGCTGTGTGTCCCTACACTCCCCCTCTCCTCCACAGTTTGTGCATGCTAACATTCCCCTCACATATTTGCTACTGTTCATCACTCCCCCATGGATGCCTGCCCTGTTGCATGCATCAGCCTCCCACCCTGACCTAGCCCCCTTCCACAATGTCCTTGACTCCTCCCATCCCTGGTATGTTCCTCTATTTTTTTTTTAACAACTGAAATAACAATACCTTTGTGTGTTGTAGCATTGTGACAAAACATGAGTATGTTAATGCAAATTTCAGAGAAGATCTACCTTTTCATCATGTTCTCTTATGTTACAGAGATTCGTTTGAGGAAACTGGTGGATGAACGTGAGAAAATGATAGAGCAGGTGGGTAAATTTTTTTTTTTTTACAGTTTTGTGGAAATATGGAACATTGCCACATCAAAACATCTTAAAACTATATGGGTGAAATGTAATGGTCGATTGCGTTGTATAAGCATCTGAACATGTCAGATGGTGATACAGTTTAAGCTATTCAAGTAATTACAGTAATTGTTCAGTTTTTTGGCCACTCTTTTATGAACTATTAAAATGTAAAACATGGTCTCTGCCTAAGTCATGTTGGATTTCTTTTGTGACTAATTGTGAAAAATAAATGATAATGATGATGATGATGATGAAAACAACTGACATGAGCCCATATTCCATCATCAAACTTTCTTTGGTTATTGTTTTGATTGACAGACCCTGAGCAGCTGATACTGTACATAAAAATAGCAGGTCTTACATGAATATTCAGCATCATTGTTTTGGTTGACTCTTAGGGCTCCCTTATTGCAGACAGCTGGTTTCAGTGGCAAAGCTCTGGTAAACCTGTTCATTGACACCTGAATCCAGCACCACGACTGATGAAGGTAGCAAAGTTAGCAGTTAGCTAGTGAGAAGCTGGAAGTGGTCAAATGGTCAAATCACAAGTCCACTGGATGTCCATCCGTTTGTTTTCATGTCTGTCAGATGTGTAAATGACCTTCTGTCTAATGAACATATTACGAGCTTTACAGATCCATGTGTCAAATATGTGCAATTTGGATTCCTAAGTCACACCCTGATAGGATAGGCTGGATTTGTTTGTGTGCATGGAGAAGGTGCAGTAGAAGTCAAAGCTCAGTGTTTGTGTGTGTTAGTTAATGGGTTATGTTTTAATGAACAGGTGAAAAAACTAAAAGCTCAACTGGAACAGAAGACTCAGAGAAACGGCACAGAGAGCGCCACAGGCCCAGATGGTGAAATACTCGAAAATGGCAACGATCCCAACTTAATAGAGTTGCAGAGTAAGTATTAACCAACTCATGACACTGGACATTTACTCCTGTAGTGACTCCTACCACTGAGGGTTATTTACTTTGGTTAAATCTTTTCAGGAGATGCCAACAGGCAAATAAGTGATTTGAAGTTCAAACTGGTGAAGTCAGAGCAAGAAGCTACAGCTTTAGAACAAAATGTAAGATGAAGGTTTGAAGCATTTCTTATTTATTTATGGAAAACCTGGTAATAGTTCCCTAATGAGTGTCTTTCCTTGGTTTAGGTGACCAGACTTGAGGGTCAGGTGACACGTTACAAATCTGCAGCAGAAAATGCAGAGAAAGTGGAAGATGAGCTAAAAGCAGAGAAACGCAAGCTACAGAGAGAGGTACAGTGCTACTTTCTTACACTGTAAAGTGCATTGAACAAATGGTGCCTTCGCGTCAGGGAAGAGAACGTGATCCCTGTTACAACACATTACCCAAGATGATGATGATATCACAATACAGTGATTTTGTCATACTTCCAAAATTATTAAATACAATATATCACAATTCTACATACTATAAGATCCAAACTATCAGATCTATCATACAGTACCAGCACCTGTAGATGTTATCACAGGATACCTTCATAGGGCATTGTTTGCACCATGTAATGCTTATTCAGTGTCATAATAAACGCAGTCATATTTATTTGTCAACATCTGTTTTCATCCATAGTTGCATTAGTTTCCGGCCAACATCTAGTATTAATGATGGAGTTATTCTGCTGTGACAAGTCTTCTCCCTTACATCCCAAACATTCTTAGTTGGGTTCACGTTGACTCTGTGGTGTCCAATCTACAGTTGTGCTCATAAGTTTACATACCCTGATAGAATGCGCATGGGACGATCTTGGTTGTTCCAACATGACAATGACCCAAAATACAAAGCCAAGTCAACCTGTCATTGGCTACAGCAGAAAAAAGTGAAGGTGAAGGAGCTGTCATCTCAGTCTACTGACCTCAGTATCATTGAGCCACTTTGGGAAGGTCTCAAGTTTATGCAAGAAAGCCCAAAATCTTAAAGGAACTGAAGGCATTTTGCTAAGAAGAATGGGCAGCTTTCCCATCCCAGAAAATAAAGTGCCTCATCCACAACTACCACAAAAGACTTTGAGCTGTCACTGATGTTAAAGGGGCCAATACAGAGGATTAAGAACTAGGGGAAGTAAACTTTGGATCAGGGTCATTTGGATAGTTTCTGTTGTCAGTATGATTTAAAAAGAGCAAACATTTGTTTGATAATAAATGGCTTCACCCAACCACTAGCCACAAGTGAAAGAAAGGTTTTTGTATTATCATTCATATTGACTGAAAAATGGCCAAATAATCGCACATTCTGCTACGGTATGTAAACTTATGAGCACAACTGTATATGTGAAAATGATGTCTCATGCTCCAGAACCACTCTGTCACAATTTGATCCTGATGAATCCTGGCATTGTCCAGACTTAATGGTTTCTACAAACTGGTGGTTGTTTAAGAAATGAGAAGCTACACACTGCATCAGTTAGGGTTAAAGATGTTGTTGCAGCTGAAACATATGAATCACTGCAGTCATTATCCAATGGAAGGATCTAATTTAGTTCAATCCAGGTGGGGAAGTTTTGGCTTAGCTGTGCATATCATGCAATACAGTATATATACAACACTGTATTGTGTAACCTGACTGTATATATTCAAAATTATACATATTGTCCAATGCAGCATATGGAGCAGTATGCATTGTATTGCACTATAAATTCAATGAATTGTATATGGGTCAGTATCACTATAAGGTGCGTTTCAGACTTCAAAATGTCCACAAAAAAAAAACTTGAGATCTTCCACTTAACTTCGTTCAATGTGTTAACTTGACTGTAGGCTGTTAGAAATGCATGTTGGTCATGCTCCCACATTTTTAATACATTTTTGCAAGCAGACAGAGTACAAGCAGACCACAAAATATAAAACAAATATGTCCACCCTGTCACTGACAAATGTATGTAATAAAATTGAGTGACAGGGTGGACAGTTTTGGCTAAAGTTAGTATTTAATGACCACATGTTGGACCTTGAGTTAGCAAAGTACGTCACCTTTGAAGAGGACACTAATGTTCAATAAATATATTTGAATTTGTGAAAAGTTATAAAATGATATTTTGTGGTGACAGGGTGGACATGCTAAGCTTGACCACATCAATCACAAAATGATGAAAATTTTAAAACGTAAATACTAAATGTTCTTGCAGACTGTTTCCGCTTCCAATGAAGACATTCAAAATGATGATGATGTCATCAGTGACATCATCAACCAGATTAATAAAGGGGCGATTCCCCCAAAAGTGGCAGGGTGGACAGCAACTTCAAGGACACATGTTGAATAACATACTGTATAAATGATGAAAATGACTTGTTTTATTGAAAGACTTGTTTAGTATAATGACAGAATCTAAAAAGTATTTTAATTTTGTTTTCCTTTAAACAGTTATCAAACTCTGTACATTTAGAAGGACAGTGTGAGGGACACGCACAAAGTATGTGCATTCCCTCAAAGAAAATTATATAAAATAATAAAATCTCATTTCAACAAGTTCAAAATTATACTGATATATGTGTAAGTGTTTGCACATTTATAATAAAACCCCAGAATTTCATTATTTTGCAATCTGTTCATGATGACAGTTAGATTCTGCTGAGGGACACCAAAGACACCTTATAGTGATATTGACCCATATATCATACAGTGTGATTTATCAAATCCAGTATATTGTCCAGTAAAATGCATTATATACACTTTAAGATAATATGTTCTTGTACTGATATTTTGTCAGCTCCTTTCTCTTATTGCACCTGTTTGTCTCTTCTTGTTTTGGACACTACAGTTGCGATCAGCACTGGACAAGGTTGACGAACTTGAGTCAAACAATAGCCACCTCTCTAAAAGACTGGAGAAGATGAAGTCTAGTCGTGGCATGGCACAGACTCCGTAATAAGGACCCCGCAGACCTGTCGGCTCCATGTTCCCCACTGGCTGATCACCCTGGATAGAGTCACCCTGCAGACCGGGTGCTTCATTCATCTGCCTACTAGCAACCTCTAAAAGTAGTTCTATCACACCCACAGTGTTGAAGACGATAAGCGATGTGCCATTTCTTTTATCTATTTTCTGTCCTGAGAATTCTTTGTGGCCCAAAAAAGTATAAAAAGCACCACCTTGTGTACCTCATGACTTTTGTTTGAGCCTCTGGTTTAGCACTGCTCTACTCTGAGGAGAGACGGGCCACATGGAAAACCCCCCGGACTGAATGGCATTACAGAGGACTTAGCCTGTTCTGTATGACCTCTCTGATCACCTGTGTAGCGAGAGGCAAAATTGCACTGCCCTCTTTCTGCTGCCTCTTCCCATCATTCAATATTTACTTGCCTTGTTCTTGTAGAAATCCAGAGAAATTCAAGAAAACACCTTGAAAGTAGCAGAGTCGGTGGCCTCAGACTGTTACTCCACAAATTAATGTGTATGTTCCTCATCAAACCTTTTGCAGTTGCATCCAAAGTCAACTTGTTTTGTTTGGGTGTGTTTGGAGTTAATTTGTATCTGAATCTTTTTTTCTGGATATTCACTGTTAAATATACACTGGCAATCACCAGCTTTAGATATTAGTCCCTCTCTAGATCTAACCGTGTGACGCAGGTTGTTTAATGTTGAACAGCTCGTGTCCCACCACAGCTTGATCCACAGCATCTCTTTTACAGCATCCTGAGCTGCTTTTCTGCTTCACATAATCAGTCACCGGTCGGCTCTCGTGCACACACCCAATTTGCTGAGACTTAACTGAAGGAAATACAGGGACTCAAAGCGTTGTTAACAGAATATACTCACTGGGGAGATGCTGCTTCACTGTTTACAAGAGCTTTGAAAAGTTTGTAAGGAGACAAAGAACTGTAATCTTTGTGCAATAAAACGTCAAAACACGTGCTGTCTATACATGTGCATTTAAGTCCTGAACTACCTGTAAATCTTTTCCATAATCCTCTGTTCTGACCGTATTAAAATTTGGATTCAAAGTACTCAACTGAGAACAAGTACTTGGACACTTTAACTTTTATTATAAATAAGAAATTAAATCTTCAGTAAGGAGTATTTTAAGTGGTGATATTGGGTAAAATAATTCTGTAATAACCTTTTAGTATATTGTACAGTAATCGAAGTCATCAGAGAGGGAAGTGTGATTTCTGTACTTCCTCCTGGGTATGCTCTCAGGCTTTAGAAAATCTAGGATGATTTAGGTCAGTCGCAGGTTTAAGAGCTGTAATAGCCAATAGATAGCCAGACTTTATCTGTTGTCCAGATACTGGCATGGTTTGTTTCCTTACCCATCGTCGATAATTATATTCAGTCTATTCAGTTCTTTTCCTGAATCCTTCCAACTGCAGCTTTAAATTTGAAAACTTTTTTGTACAGTACAGGAAAAAAAAGCAATAAAACAATATAAAGGCCTATTTCAGACTGTTTGGACCTCTGTTCAGGATGAGACTGGGTTGACTTATGCTGAAGAATGCTACTAAACATACTGCTCCTGTGTTCAATCAACATTTCTATATTTTTCTTGAAAGTAGACTATATGGATTAATTGATGTAAAAGATTTGACGATGAAACCATTATCTATACTTAACGCCATTAAAAACACACGGTCCAAACGTGGTGTAATTTCCAGAAAATGAGTTGCTCAGGTGCCTATTTTGTATACGTTGCTCACATGATGAGTAACACAGTTGACAGCTGTATATTTTTCATTCCTGATGCATGCGACGTCGGCGTTTGGACTAACTCGTAATGTCAGACATTGAGTCGAATCTCTTGTACAGAGTCGCACTTGACTGGTAACTTTAGGTGTGGTCAATAGTCTATATAAAGGCAGCAAAGAAAATGCTGAAATGTTTTCGCTCAAAATGCCACAACTTACGATACAACAGACAGAACGTGCCATTGGCATTTTATTCACAGGTCTGAGCCATGATGAAGTAGCTCGACGTCTACACTGTCATTGCAGTACAATCAGTCGTCTGAGTGCCAGATTGGATCCCTCAGGACAGGATCATGAGACTTGTTAGTTCCATGCGTCGTCACTGCACTGGTTGTTTGGAACCCAGAGGTGGACACATGGAATGATGACACTTTCAATTTCTGACAACCTGTATTCAGTGACTGAATTAATGTGTTAAGTTGATCACAATTTGTTCACAATTCATTCTCGAATGACCAATGCTTCTCTCTTCAATATAAAGGTAACCCTAAACCAATTAATTTAATATATCTCCAAGTATACATATTATTCTGACCCGTGAGTTTTTAATGGCGCTAAGTATATATTATAAAAGGGAAGTGGTCTCTGTTTGTGCGTTTTGGGCATCACACAAAATCCTGAAAGCTGACTGCTGCATTTTAGCATACATATGTATTTTTGGTCAAGGAAGAGATTAGCAAAAACTGCAAGTTGACAGGACCAATACTTTGGGGGAGATTAATTTTGGACTACAACAACCTTACAATCCCGTTGCTATGCCCAGAATCATGTGAATGCTTTGGCGGTGACTGCTGGACAAATGCGGTACAGCATGCATGAATATACAGCAAATATCCAACGCTGGGGGACCGGGATGTTGCCCCTCAGGGTCAAGATATGGATTCTAAAAATACCCCCACTTTTCGCATCCCACCCTCGGTATTGATAATGATGGAGTCCAGGATCTAGAACCCATGGTTCCCCACGGGTCAACACACTAGTGTGATTATGTGTTATAAGCGTTCTTTGAAGCCTTTAGAATTTAGATGTAAATAGTGGTACAAGGTATGGTGCAGGGATATTTTATTACCCTGCGGTATTTTTGGTTCAGATTGTTTCTTTGTTTGTTAACACTCTATTGGTTGAATTCATACCAAATTGGGTTTATAGATTGCCAGTGACCCAGAACAGAAGTGGTTACATTTTGGGAAAAGTAGGTCAAAGTTCAAATTTTTTATGACTTTTTAAATATTTTTTCTTCTCCCATTTATTTATGATGAGCAAATTTCAAATGTCTATAAAAACATCGATTTTGTTTCAATTTACTTCAGACTTGGCACATATATAGAGGCAATTGAAATGCTGACATCACCACACGCATAGACATGATGACATCAGCTGGATCGATACCAAAATAAGCTACAGCTATGTGCTAGGGGTGGGGTTTGTTGTACCTGGCACCACTTGTTAGTTGGCTGTTTTTGTAACAGATGCTTGACTTTAACACATTACGTGGCCTGTATGCAGTCCAAAAACCTTGAACATAACAAATGACCCTTACTGTTGAGTTTGTTTTAAGGGGTATGTTTGTGAGCGCCTCCAATTCAAACACGTAGATCAGGAATCCACCACAGAGGTTTTTATTAGTTGCTACATATTCCATCTGTAGACTCATCCAGGTTTGGTGTCTGAGCTGGGTAACGTGCTAGTGCTTTGTTCATGTGCGTTCATGTCACAGTGTGTCCGCTTTTGGATGCGCTGAATCATCCTGCGGCCGTAGAAGTCCCGATATTCAGGCGGAAGTTCGTCCAGAGTGTGCAGTGCTCGTTCTAAAGCCTGAAGGGCTCGAGTCGCAGCCAAGGGGTCTTTGTTACCGTAGGGGTCCCTCTTGTCGTAACTGTCTGCAGGTAGATGGCGCCAGAACACATTCACTCCCACACCAAACTGCAGCGCCAGAGTGTTATGGAACCACAGGGCTGAGAAAAGGAAGGATAGCATGTTATGGAAGTCTGTACAATGTACACGGATTACAAACCTGTAATAGAGGGATTTATGTTTGTATTTAAAATGTTCTGTGAAAAATGTACAAAGAATCTTTAATTAGAGAATTTCAGTGGTCAAGTACATTAGTATTAGCATTAGTACATAAAAAAAAAAGAAAGTTGTCTTTTACAGGTTCAATCTACAGGGTGTCCACAAAGTCTTTACTATTTTAAAAATGTATTCCAAAAGCAACTGATGAGATACATTAATCAGATTTCTTCTATGTACCATGTGATTATCAAAGTGGGATCATGTGCAGTCGAATCATTGGTCCAGTTTTCTTCAACAAGAGATCAATTAGTGCAAATGTTTGCCTTGACCTTATGACTGAATATGTGTCACCACAACTGGATGACCTTCAACCAACCATCATTTTCCAGGTAGAAGGTGCACCATCACATTGGGGACTGCATGTTGGTGAGTTCTAAATCAAACATTTCCAGACCGGTGGATTGGAATTATCTTCCATCAGGGAAACGTTTACAAAGTATCAAAGCCCAGACTACTCGCTTCAAAGACAGTTTTTTTCCTCATGCTACACGGCTGCTGAACAGCAGCTCAGCTGGAAGGAGGGAGCTGGGAACCTGCAGCCTGACTTTCAGTTTTTAGAATTCTATTTATTTCTTTAGTGTTTTTAATTTACAATAGGAGGGCTAGTGCTATTTATTGTTAAGTATTTTTTTTATTGTTGCTGTGATTGTTATTGTTATTTGGTTGTTATTTATTTTTCAGTATTGGGCAGAGAGAGAGCCAGGGCACACTGTGTTTCATTGCCATGGTACTTGTACCTGAACGCACATGCCAAATAAACTTGAACTTGAAACTGGAAGGGATGGTCCAATTCCCTGGACACCTCGTTCACCAGATGTCACTGCCCTGGATTCCTTTCTATGAGGTTATGTTAAAGATATCGTGTATCGAACAAAAATACAGGACATCAACACCCTGAAGCAAAAGATAACTGATGCCATTGATGAGGTTATGCTGCAGCCAACATGGCAACAAATCCACGACTGTCTGGATGTGCTTCATACAACTACTGATGTCCATATAGAGGAGTATTAAATGAGGCAAGAAACTTCAATATCTACTTTTCATTTTGTAATGATTTCCACAGATTTGTCTGTTCATTTGCTTTTGGAATAAATTTGTTAAATTGTAAAGAGACTTTATGGACACCCTGTATAATATTTAGTCATGCTTCATGCGCTTATGTGTCGTTTGTGTTTGTTAACAACTGTCTCCTTTGCTGACATCCATGATAATGGCTTGTGACTCATTTCTTTATGTAACCGATGCATATTCTACAAAAATGCTTCTCCTCACTGCAGAGGTCTCTTCTCTTCTGCTCCTTCTGCTTCCACCAGCAGTGCATTACATGAGCTACTTAAAAATTGAGTTAGCTAACGTCAGCAAATGAGTACCACCAACAGAAACTTAAGGACACAAGTGTATATATAAATATCAACGTGATATCATGAAATCGTCTAAATATACACGCCACTTTTAATTGCTGTATTATCTGTACACATTATAAGCTTTCCGCATGTTCACAGGTGACCAAATGGCGTTGAATAACATACAAAAGGACAAAAATGCATACATATAGCACACCAAATGCCATAAGAACTGGCGTGACATACAACGCAATTTAATGGGATATTCTTCATGAGATATTATATTAACTACTATTTCTTCGTTTTTGTTTTGACATTTCTTTTGCTTTACCTGGTATAAAAAGCAGGTCTCCAGGCTCTAACACACACTCGTATCTCTTTGCCTTCATAAACTCAGGATACTGATCTAGATCTGGTGAGTCGATGTTCAGGACCTCTGATTTATCACCTGACCAATGAAACAATACAAACATTTCAAAGACTATCATCTCCGTACAAACATCTGTCGTTAATCGGTCAGTGTTGTAACACCAACACCATGTTTTCAGAGCTCCCCACCTGACAAGTAGAGGTGCAATGCATCTTGGGGGCTGTAGAGGACCACTCTCTTCGTGCCTGTCACCTGAGCCAGTAGGTTATCCATTACCTGAAGGAATATGACCAAGAGCGTTTGGCTTCATATTGTACAGAATGGGGCTGTGCAAAAGTGCCTTTACTTAACAACTGACAAATGATGGAAAACAGTGACTCCAACGCTCACATCATAATGTGTCCAGAGCTGCAGTCCACAGGAGCTGATCCGGAAGACACTGGAGAAAAACTGATTTGACTCAAAGAACTGTGGGATGTAAAAATCCTCTGCCAAGCCGGGGAACTGTTTGTGCAGATCTGCAGGATCCTGGAATAAGTTAAAACAAAGACATTTGACCATGTTAATATATAAGTTACTAAAAAACTGTTGACTTGAAAGACAAAGCTACACACATTTTCTTTCCAATGGATTTCTTGGCATCAATGAAAACTTTAAACTTGATTTTTTTTTTTTTTTTTACTGTTGGAGCTTAATAATTAAATTTTTTCAAATGGACTCTGCTTTGATTTATTGGCTGTACAATTCTAAAGAGGAAATTTACTGAATGCTGTGTATTTATTACACAATCAAGGCCAATAAATGTGTTGAAAAGAAAACAATACAGAATTGAGAAGACAGCAGTCAGTATCTGGTATGACCACCGTTTGCCTGGACAACACCTTCTCATCGAGCACATCATACATCTGATATTGTTCTGGTTCTGCCACTCCTGCTGCAAGGCTGTCACCAACCCCTGGCCATTTATTGGACTAGGAGTGGGTCTGGATACACGTCCCAACTGATCCCCGAGATGCTCAGTGGGTGACGGATCAGACCAAAAGGCTGGACCATCGCTCCAGGAAGGCTGTAATGACCTGAGCAGTGTTGGGACGTACATTATCCTGTTGCAGGATCAGGATTTCTGGGTGGACATTGTGGTGACGTTCTTGGATAATCTTGGCATAGTGTTGTTGTTGAGGTCTAGTTTTTCTTCATTTTCAAGGGCACTTAACAGGCAATATCAGTCCCAGGATTATAAGTACAGGATTGGCACTGACCACTAAGGAAAATCACCTTATCCATTTTTCAGCCAATCACACATTTATTGATTTATTGCTGAGTCTATAAAACAAACAAAATGTCAAAAACCTGATAGTACTATGACTTTAAAAGGAATGTTTTGTCCATTTAACAGGAGAAACTACAATTATCCTGTCTACTAAGTCAGCAAGTTGTACAAAAAAAGCTCACATTCGAGTATCAAATATCTCTTATCTTTCATTGAGAAATGACTCTAATCATTATCTTACTATTACTTTGTGAATAATATTCTTCTGGTCAATTTATCAGTTTGTGTGTCCTACCTTTCTGACATCCTCTCCCAGTGATCGTAGATAATAACTCTCATCCTGAAATAAGACCCAGTGTCAATAAAACAATCCACAAACCCTTTTATTGTCATTTTTTTTACATGCAAGTTAAAAACCTCAATAGAATGAGACATAACAAAATAAACATTATACTGAGATACAAGGCCGTTATTTTGAGGTAATAAACCACAACTTTGTAATAAGACATTACATTTGAGATAATAAGCTACTGATTGAGATTATAAGGCATTACCTAAGATAAATCAGAATTATGAGATAATACACATTACTAGATAATAAGCCTACATTTTTAAATAATAAGCTGTTACTTTGAAATGAGGGAATTACTTTGTGAGGTGTTATTTTGAGATAAGGATTTACTCAAGATAAAAAGCCATTACTTTGAGATAATAAGCCATTTAATTGAGGGGAAAAAATGCCATCATTTTGAAATAATACACATTACTCTAAGATAATAAGCCATTACTTTGAAATAAGAAGGAATTATTTTGAGATGAGCTGTTACATAGAGACATTATCCTCTCACGTTGATTTAAAAAAAGCTTAGATAAGACACTATTTTGACGTGAGATGTTACTCAAGATAATAAGTCATTACTTTAAGCCATTAACAGACTCAAAATACTTTATTAATCTCCGAGGGAAATTATGTTACAGTTATTCCATCAAGTAGAATAAAAAAAACAGCAGGAAAGTAACTATCAATAATATTTATATTTATATATATGTTGAGGCCCAAAACGGAATCTGGCCCGATTCAGAATCGGGCCGGCCCAGAATGGAATTCTATTCTAGGCCGGCCTAGAATGGAATCCTGCTGCTATAAAGTTATTTTTATACCATGTTTAATGCAAATGATCCATAATTCCATAATTTGTCATAATTTTACATTTTCAGTCTTACATACCTTGAGTAACTATTGTCAATTTCAGTCGATTTCACTGTACCATATATTGGTGCGGAGTACCACTAGGTTCTATTTGTAAATAAAGTGTATTATGGTTTACAATTAAAATGTTGTTTGTTTCATTTTTTTTTTTCACATATTTGCAAATTCCATGTATTGATTTTTGTAATAATTTAGATCATTTGCATTAAACATGGTATAAAAATAACATTATAGCAGCAGGATTCCATTCTAGGCCGGCCTAGAATAGAATTCCATTCTGGGCCGGCCCGATTCTGAATCGGGCCAGATTCCGTTTTGGGCCTCGAAATGTGTATATATATATATATATATATATATATATATATATATATATATATATATATATATATATATATATATATATATATATATTATAATAACACTCTACTAAGACACTATTAGAACAGCAATTTGTACAATATGTATTACTAGACAATATATTATCAATACGATAATTAAAGAAATATACATAAGTTATTGTTAGTTACAATTATTTTAGATGGCAAGCACTGCAATTAAATAAACCAGTATTTCTAAATAATACACATTACATTATTTACAGATACTGCCCCTTTATTTTTAATTACAGGATCTAGTTCATGTGTTGGAAACAGATTTCCATGTTTAAGTGACACCCACCTCACTCAAGAAGAACTCTGTGTGTTTCTTCTCAGACGCCCTCTTTACAAACTCACTGAAAGGCAGAGTCCTGTGGATAAAGCAAAGGACAGCTGACACATCTGTGGAACAGGAGCAGTGACTTGTTGGGATGTACAGGATGTGTGCTGTGCTCACTTGTACACAAAGTTTTTGTGAAGGAAGTCCATCTCTGGCACTGTGGACACATGAACCTTCACTTCCATGTCCCCTCCTTTCTGGACCAGATACTCTGCGGTCCATTTATCTAGACACGGTCCCAGACACACCCCTCTGAGCACAGCTGGTCTGCGCTGTGGAAACAACAATCCGCCAGTTCAGTCTTCTTCTGTAAAGTGTGGTTTGATCATTTGCACACTTTGTTTAGTCATGGCCGACACGACTCACTTGCCGGCTGATTTGGTCCTACCTTTGGATAAATGTCTCGTAGGAACACGTCCCTGTCAACTCCCATGAACGTCTGAACGGGCACTTTTTCCTGGACCTCCATTTGTCATAATTTATTGTAGAGAATTACAGGTTGTCATGTCCTCACAGCTCCTAAACATCAGCGTGTGTTACATTGATAGTGTTCCCCCCAGAAACGAAAACAACTTCAAGTGCGGAAAAAAAAATCATAGCGGCGAAATTACAACTAGTTTGACTGTTTTAGTATTCGAATAAAATATTTTTATTAAATTAAGGTAATTGTATACATTTTTTATATTTTGATGAAAAAAAAAACTATTTTAATTACGCCATTGTTCCAGTCCGGAAGACAAAACTACACGGACAACACAGAGACTGAGGAACAAATATGGCGCTGCCCATGTTCAGAGGTTGTTGTCGGTTGCCAGTGACTTCTAGTATTAATCGTTTATTCCTTCAGGAGCGGTTCTCCGTTAGTCTAGCCGGCAGGACCCGGCTCCTGCCCTTTTTAGCTCCGGGTGTCGTAGCGGCGGCGGCTGCGGTCCGTCCGTACAGCTCCGACCAACAAAAACAAAAACAGAATGTGGTCGTGGTCGGCATCCCGAACCCTTTCATCTGGTTCCGCACCAGGATTTACTATTTTCTGATCAGGGCTTACTTCGATAAGGAGTTCACCATTGAGGAGTTCACGGAGGGAGCCAAACAGGTCAGCGCAATGGAAACAGAGGCCGGTGCAAATGTTAGCTTACAGGACTTTACTTAGAGCATGAACCTACCTAGAACATTATGGGTACTCAGCTCCTGTACTTAAGGAAAAGTACAAGTACTGCAGTGTAGAAAATACTCCTTTACAGGTAAAAGTTTAGCATTCATGTCATGAAATGAAAGCAAAGAGGTATTATCGGCGAAGTGCACCAAAAGGAAAAGTAGAGACGCATAAAATAGCTAATTTTGTAATACAGACATTGAAGTGGTCCATCTCAGGGTGAGGACATGGGGATTAGAACTCCTGTCTTTGATTTGTCTGAGATGTATTCAGATTTTAATTTAGTTGTTTATAGTATGACATGAGGCTTTAGCTCCATATTGAAAGTGCGTTAAGGACCATTCCATGTACAGGGTGGGGAAGCAAAATTTACAATGAACATTTAGTTGTTTTTTCTCAGCAGGCACTTCGTCAATTGTTTTGAAACCAAACATATATTGATGTCATAATCATACCTAACACTATTATCCATACCTTTTCAGAAACTTTTGCCCATATGAGTAATCAGGAAAGCAAACGTCAAAGAGTGTGTGATTTGCTGAATGCACTCGTCACACCAAAGGAGATTTCAAAAATAGTTGGAGTGTCCATAAAGACTGTTTATAATGTAAAGAAGAGAATGACTATGAGCAAAACTATTACGAGAAAGTCTGGAAGATACTATTAAAGAAGAATGGGAGAAGTTGTCACCTGAATATTTGAGGAACACTTGCGCAAGTTTCAGGGAGCCTGTGAAGGCAGTTATTGAGAAAGAAGGAGGACACATAGAATAAAAACATTTTCTATTATGTCAATTTTCTTGTGGCAAATAAAGTCTCATGACTTTCAATAAACTAATTGGTCATACACTGTCTTTCAATCCCTGCCTCAAAATGTTGTAAATTTTGCTTCCCCACCCTGTATGTCCTCTAAATACATAAAGAACAAGACAATATCACGTAATCTGCAACAAACCAATCCACTACAAGGTGAAACTCTGAAATGTCCTCAAACTAAAGAAATACACACTCAGCAGGTATCACACAGAGATGTACTGGCAAACAGATGGATACAATATTAGTTATTTCACATCACAACTGTCATGATTGAGGCTGTATTCATATGATGTTTGCTGTATTTTTATGTTATATTATATTCTTGCAGGCCTTCTCTCATGTCTCCAGACTGCTGTCACGGTGTCAGTTCGAAGCCCTCGAGGGGCTCGTTGCTAAAGATGTATGTATGATAACTACTCTCCACAAATATTCACATGATGTCTTAGTCAGATTCATTCATAAGGATGAATGTAGTTAACGTCACTGGCCAATATCATCACATTTTTGTGCCCAACAGTGTGCTGATGGATACAGTCACACATGTACTATTACAATCTCTGAAAGCACACTTTGCTGCAGTGCAAACTGTAGTGCAGTCAAGTTTGCAAGGAATAAAAAATAGTTTTGATCACTTAGTAACACATATACTGGCGGATTCATTGATTTTACCATCACTTTAAGAAACAGTGTAGTGTAATAATAATAAGAAGAAGAAGTAGAAGAAGAAGAATTCTCTGTGCTTTGGTAGGGAGGCTTTATTTCCTCAAATAATCGCAGGGAATCAGTTACAAGCCAGAGGCGTAATAATAGTCAGTGGTGGGATCAACAAATAAAGGCTTGGTGAAAGATAATATTGATAAATATTGGTCTGTCTTATCTGACTCTAATTCAGACCTTCAAATAAAAGCCTTTTACTTTCTACAGCTGAGAGAAATACAGGCCTTGGACACTATTTGAGGAAATATGGCAATACATGTTGGGTCATAGTTCTTCTTCAGATTTGTATTTTGGTTTTATTTTGTGTATTTTAAGCCTACTGTGCTAATGGGAGTTAACTACATATATGATTCTACAGGCTTAAATTTAATGGAAAGATAAATTTGTGCATGTCAATATTTTGACACTTTACCTCTCTCAACTCATATTCAGTTTTGTCTCATTTTCATATCCTCACAGCTGATTGGAAAGCTAGAGGAAAAGTGCAACTTGTTGCCTTTGAACCATAAGAAAGCCCTGTCTGCAGAACCAGATGAGATTATGTATACAACGCCTGGAGACGTGGGCATTTACTATGACGATAACGGTCGGTCACTATGAACGTGTTTTCCTGCATTTATCACTTTATTAGGATGTCACGACTCTAACCACTGTTGTTACTGTTCGTCCAGGGAGAAAGTTTGTGAGTATTCTGATGCGGTTTTGGTATCTGACAAATGCACATCTTCCTGAGGACACTGTAGAGGGAGCTCGGATCTTCCAAATAGCCATCGGGGAGGGAGAAGCAGAAACAAAGAGACTGCTGACGGCAAACTATGAGTGAGTAGTTGTTTCTGGTTGAGCCGAAAAACCTACCTGGGTGATGAGTGTTCCAACATGTGATATAACCTAATTAGATTAATATTTGACCAGAGTTGTCAAAGGGCTGAGTACAAACACTTTATTACAGCTGTTTACATCTGTACTTTAATATTTACTTTACTGACAATTTGATTTTACATCCTTTAATTTAACACAAATATCTGTATTATCTACTCATGTTTCTTAAACAGGCTCTGAATACATTTGAGGGGAATAATTGATTTTTTTTTGCACCATTATGCACCCTCACAACATCAAGAGTATTTTAGCCTAAATGAATAGAATAGTAACACAAAAAAAGAAATTTATTGTTACCATCATATCATACACACTGAATACATACTTAACAAAAGAAATGCTGGAAGATGAAAACAATATCAAAATGCAACAGGAAAAAATGGATGTGAAACACACAACATGAACACAACAAGATGTAGTAACATGAAAATTACATATAAAAACAAAAATAACTTAACAAGGTGTGAATAGAAAGTGACAAAACAACATAAAATGCATCAATATATGGTGCAACAAAAAAAATTATAAAACAAAATAGAAACAAGATGTAACAATACAAAAACAATGAAACATGAATATAAAAACAGCCCATATAAATTCCCTCCAATGTCCTACTTTTTACTTGTACACTTCGAGTGCATTTGAGGTCCTGTATTTTTTCAGTTTTCCTACTGTAAAAAAGTTGAATCATTACTTCCACTTGCACCCTTTTTTGTCTTCGACTGGAGTAATGAATGTTTTTACATTGAACCACCCCTGGTGCTCAGTAACCTCTCCTTTTAATATCTACTGTGGATTCTTTACAGGTTTCAAAGGGAATTCACTAAAGGAGTGGCACCAGACTGGACCATTACGAGGATAGAACACTCCAAACTTTTGGATTAAGCACAGTTTGGATTTCAGATGCATTGTACCAGTGAAAACTACTCAAAAACTAAAGGAAAGCCAGGCACAGCTCCGGTTTCACCTTGAGACCAGAAGAAAATGCCTTGGATACATTCATTGTTCACTCTAAAAGACATTTGAGCTGCACTCATTTGTTCCCCCTCCTCCAAAAAAATTACTGATGTCCAAGAAACTAATAAAGGACTTGTTGTGTAGGTCGGCGAAGTCTTTCACTGAAAGCCACGAGTACACTCAAAATGAACCAAATACATTACATGTGTCAACAACAGCTACCAAAATATGTCCAAAAACCACCACTACCATTAAATCAAAGTTAAAGTAAGTAAAAGATAACAATCAAGGGACAGTTTACAGTTAGCTGGTCATAAGGTGGTTTTTCACAACAATGACCAGTTAAATGGATAGTGTCCTGCCAAAAAGGTTCAATGTATGTTTTGTTGTAATGCCAAATGCAATCACTATGACTGCAAAGTAAATCTACCCACGGGTATAAATAAAGTAACCTTGAACCTTGAACCCGTTCATTCAATTAAATCAAATTTTATTTATGTAGTGCCGCATCATAATAAGTTATCTCATGACACAGAGCTGGTCTAAACCAGACTCTTAAGCCAATTCAGAGACACCAACAGAATCTTCCAGGAGCAAACACATGGTGACAGTGGCAAGGAAAAACTTCCTTTAGCAGGCAGAACAGGGAGTTGACCCAGACTCTGGAGGATAGATGTCTGCCTTGAGTTGGGGTTAAACTTTAAGAGAGAGACTGGGGGGGGGGATTCATGGATGCACAGCAAACTGATGACTGATGATATGTATAAATACTAGACTTAAACACTGGTTTCAACTTATATAAATGTTGAAATAATTATCTTAACCCTTTTGATGCACAAGGGGTCAAAAGTGACTGCACTGAGTTTTTATCGTTATCATAGCATTTGCAATCAATTTCATTTTTCAGTATCTCATGTATTCTGTTAACTTGTATGAATTATTATACATTTCTGTATTGTGACCCTTTTTATACAGGATTTTGTTTAGGACGTAAGAAAGGAAAAATAATGACTTGTGGTCAAAAGCAAGATTAGAAGCAAGACTTACATTATTGAAGGATGATGTTCTGACACTATCCAGAAAGTGTTCACATTAATGCAATTTTAAAATCATAAAAAACAATGTAAACCTAAAAAGGAACCAAAATTACTTAATAGCAAAAGACCTTTGGAACTTACATTCCTAACACCCTCTAGCTGGCCTGATCAGAAGCTACACGACAATATTAAATAACATATGACTTTTAAATAATGACGCACAAACTGCATGAATTAACATAAGGGCTGAATACTTGTCACTTTTGATCCTTATTGTGCATTAGATGGGATCTGAATATGGAAACATGCACATCAAAGAAAACACACTTATTTGTAAAACTGTTTAGCATCTCTTATTGTGTTTTCAAAGTTGAACAGTCCAATATCAAGGTATGGGAAGGCAAAGTGTCACATTGGGCCTGTTTTTTTTTTATCAAAGAAAAAAAGAATCAACATGAAGTGTCTTATTACAGTGTTAACAGCTTCAGTGCTCTTTAGCATTCATCTGACAAGGCTGTGAAGGCCGTAGCATATGTTCACATCATATTTTCATCAAAGCAGTCAGTGTCATTGTCATTCTGCCATCCTTTCATTTGTCCCCCATCTGTTGCAGTACAGCTCTGACACACATATTGTATATAGTTTGTACTGTATAAGTCTGTGTGTGAAGACTGAAGACAGTTCTGTGCAGCTGCACCAGACCTTTTGGTTGTTTTATTAAAGATTTGGAAACTGTGATCTCCTCTGGGCTGAGTACATCTTGTGTTGAAATATTACACAATATATGAACATGACTGTGCATGCCATTTTTTTTGTCTATGAAGGTTTGCAATCATTTACTTATTTAGACTGAGGAAACAAATGCACAAAAAGAAGTGTTGAATGAAAAATAAGGATGTGCATAAGTCTATATTTACAACAGAAAAAATACTGATTTAAAAATGTGACAATTCATTTTCTATTAGGAACGTGGAATAATTCAATCCAAGTATAATCTGGTTGTCAAATATTCATGTAAAAAGACAAAATGTTAGATAAGCAATATTAATATTAAAGGTATATTTAAAAAAAAAAAAATGAAAAAGGTGACTATGAGCACGGAATATATATATATATTTAAAGGTTTTAACGTGTTTTTGTTTGTTGATGCGTTCAATGTCCTCAGGTAATTTACATTTCTTTTAAAACATGAAAAAAAATGTATTCATGAAAGTTACATTTAGTCTACAAACCGATACTATTTATAAATTATTTTTCAATAGTATTAGTTTTCCATTTCAAAAAACCAAATACAACTTTTTCCTGCCGGAGATCAAAATCCATGATACAAATTCCCATTCAATATAAACCTATTTCTGTCTTGCCTTGCAAATGTGGCCAAACGTGTTCGCTTATGTTGTGATGTCACGCACTACTCCTCTTCCTCATTGGTCCCTGTGTGTGTCATGTAATCTCCGATTGGCTGAGAGGCCTGCCAGTCAGTGCCGTTTGTGCAGTATGTGTTCCTGTTGTGAGCCGGTGTGTTTGATGACAGCCTGTGGTATGCGTGCTTCCTCGCGAGAGGGTTGTAGAAATGAAAATTGGAAAAATATGGAGGTTTCACACCTGTGAGGTTTAAGACCACCTGAACCATGAGAGTCGTCACCGTGGCCTTTTACGGGTTCGCTCTGGGACTGCTAGCTGTTGGCCTGCGGGAGTTGCTGACTGGCTTCGAGGAGAACAGATGCAGTATGACCTATATGTTTGAATACCCAGAGTACCGGGTGAGTAGTAAGGCTAATTAATTTCATCACTCTGGAATATATCCACAAATATCCGAGCGAAGTCCGTATTCTACGCTTTGTTTACGGCAGAATGCTACATATAGCTTGCTAAATGGTTCTGTTATTTCAAAACGGTGATAAAAATGTTGCAAAAAGGTAAATCGTGAGAGCCAAGGCGTCTGTTTTAAAGCCATTTCCTGAATGATGCTAATGTTACCTGAAGGAGTGTGTAACGTCAGGTGTAGGGCGCGTGCATTTCCTGTCTGGGTGGACGCGTGCGTGTTTCTTGGAGATCCAAAATGAGATAAACTAAAATTAGCCGTGTTATGAAAGCATAAATCATTAGCTGATCCTTGAATCCTCTCAGAAGGCTACTCACAACAGATCAGCTGTGTGTTACACAAGTCAGATGAAGATGCACAGGAGATCTGGTGAAGATGTTAGCAGTGTAATGTAGGACGAAAGCCCTCCTGCTCTTTATGCTCTGTAATGTGTTCATCTGTCCAGAAGTGGGGCACAGCTGGAGGCGATCTGCTGTATGGGCATTCACCATAAGCCACATTGGAGTGTGTGGAAAGACTACCATAGGTCCACAAAAAGATCTGTGCTTTTATGCACTTAATGGACATGATCTCTTGAAATGGAGGATAACTTTGTTTGCAGTGAATACAGGGCAGGAAAAGAAAAAACACACTTTTAATAAAAGGTCTGCAGTGTCCGAGGCGAGGGTCAAGTGCAACAGCATGTCAGCAATGTTACAATGAAAAATAAAAAACAGAACAGAGTGTTTCATAAAACCCAACATTTACGAAACACAACGGAAAATTAAAGTATCTCAGAAAATAGAACAAGATTTGAGAAAATATGTTTTAGAAGGTGCACATTCAAAAACACTGTTTTTTTAGTAAATCCCACAACCATATTTCAGAAAATAAAACAACATTTCATGAAACAGCAATGAAATTACAGAAAGTGTGGGACAATGCTTATTGTTTGCTTTGGACTGAACCCAAATCAATGAGAGTTTATTCCATACATATAAACAGAGAGAATGACATTGAAGTGTTAGGACTTGGATTCTGTCCAGTTACAAACAACAAGCATGTCCAACCTTTTCTGTAATATGAGAGGTTGTTGTCCTTCTCAAATGTCATTGTGTTTTGTGAAATGTTGTGTGTAGACACTCAGGGCCACGATGGAAAAATGATATATTTTAGAATCAGGCAGTGGGATAATGAAGCGTGTAATTTATTCATTCATTATCTGAACCCGCTTTTATCCTCACTAGGGTCACGGGGGTCGCTTGGAGCCTATCCCAGCTACTTATGGGCGAAGGCGGGGTACACCATGGACATTTCGCCAGTTCATCGCAGGGCTGAACATATAGAGACAAACAATCACTCTCACATTCACACCTATGGGCAATTTAGATTAACTAATTAACCTATCAATGCATGTCTTTGGATGGTGAGAGGAAGCCGGAGCACCCGGAGAGAACCCACGCAGACACAGGGAGAACATGCAAACTCCACACAGAAAGGTCCCACCCCCCGTCGACTGGTGTTGGAATCGAACCCAGGACCTTCTTGCTGTGAGGCACGAGTGCTATCCACTGCACCACCGTGTCACCCGCATGTAATTTAGAATCTCAAAATGTACCTTTTTAGTTAGATTTCTGTCTAATTCTAGGCATATGTTTGACAGTAAATAAATGCATTCAGACAGTAATTTACATCTTCTACATTTTTTGGGCGAAGTCAGTTTGCCAGGATTGGAACTTTGCAACATGAGCAAATTAATTATCCCAATGTAGAGATTGTTCAATTTCCACATTTTCTGTAAACTAAATACTATAATATGACTACATGGAAACATACACCTGATAAATTAAAAGCAGTATTTTGTTATTTTTCATTTAGAACCCATCAATTTGACATGAAATAAAATTCATTCATTCATTCATTCATTATCTGAACCCGCTTTATCCTCGCTAGGGTCACAGGGGTCACTTGGAGCCTATCCCAGCTAAATGAAATAAAATATAAAGTCATATTTTAGAATATGAAAGGCTAAACACAAACACGTTATGTCTATAATGGCAAACAAAATAAATATCAAAACATGCAATACTCTATTAAAGTGTAAACAAAAAGATCAGTTTAGAGAACACCAAATGTAATCATAAAACACAAAGTTTAATTTACAGCAGCAAAATAAGTTACATAGTTTTATTAAATGAAATATAACAAGAAAACGAAACACTCCAGCTTCTTGATATGTGTGGAAATGAAAAAGAGTGATTTTTCTTTTAGAATATTGGAGTAATTATGATAGTAATCTAGACTTTTGTGTATTACTAATACTATATTGTTGAATGTAGGAGGTTGTGTTAGCTTGAAAAGTTTATTATTTAATAAAAGTGTTGTTTGTTATTTTGATCCCAGATGCCTAATACCTAATTATTTCAGTTCTTCCACTTTGAGTCTGATGAAGGCCTGGTGTGTCTGTTTTATTGAAGTCCGGGACTCTGTCAGAGTCAATCCAGCAACTGCTCTTTATTTAGTGTAGTTCTCATTTCTTCACAGCGTGTGGCGTTGCCTCGTCGTGTGGCCAGACTATACCCAGCGTATGGCCTTTACCTTTATGGGGAGGGTCTGTACGCCCAGGAGACCCGGGCCCTCAAACTCACCGGTGCTCCTGTTCTCTTCCTGCCTGGTAACGCAGGCAGTTATAAACAAGGTGAGTACACTAAATGAGTATGTTTTAAATCAGCACCCTGAAGCAAAACAAAACAAGTGAAAGTTGTTCTGTTTTTTTTACACAGCTTTAAGCGGCCAAGTCCTTTTTTAATAAGACAATGTGCCGGGGTTGTGTGAGGACACAAGGGCAGCCTCCTGCTTTTTGGTGATTAGTTTCTAGCTGATTGGAATGCAAACTGGATCGCCCTTCAGACTCCATTTATTCATATGTTTTGTAATGTCAGTGTAAGGGGGCGTACACTTCACAAATACAAGTCAAGACGGTGAATTAAAAGTGGTGGGTTTTATCTGAAAATGCCTTTTTACTTATGTTGTACTTTTAGATAAATGCACAGTTGCATATTTTGCCATCATTTTAATTTATTATTCATTTTTCATTCATTCTTTCATTTTCTCATTAATAACCCATTAAAAGACCAGATCTCATAGTAAATATTATGTATTCCTTTGTGCTGTAGAACCCACTTATCTATTAACTCTAGGAAAACATCAGTGCGTCCAGTGTTTGACACTGTGACCTTACACATACCATATGCATGTGTTTTGTGTCTTAAATGTGTTTCCCTGCTGTCTTACACAGATTAGCCCTAACATTAAGACAAGTGAGATGCTAGTAATGTTGATTATCTCATTATAGTCAACTGGGTTGACATCCAATTGTCCTTTTGATAGGTGCTAACCAATGCGGTCCAGGAACACCCAACGGGACCTGCACTTTTAGAGTTACTCTGACCCAGTCGTCACCCTCACAGTGCGGTTCTTTTTAAAGTGACTCTGATCCATACGCTGCCCATTTTTCTGTTTCCAACACATTAGTTTTGAGGACTAAATGGTCACTTGTTGTCGAATGTATCCAACCCAGTGAAAGGTGCCACTGTAATGAAGTAATCCACAGTATTACCACTTCTCCTGCCAGTGGTCAGAATGTCATGGCTGACTGGTGTATGATCACAGGGGAAAACCTTAGTCATCTAAATGAACTATTACATGTCTAAGCAATGTATATGTTCATTAATTTAATGTAAAACACTACGGTATTTATTGTCAGATGTGCACATAGTGATAATACAATTATACACATTCAGGCAGTCTACAATGTTGCTTTTATTTTGGGTTGTGGTTTTTAATCTTCTTCTGTAATCATGTTTTTCTTGTGAGAAATTTCTGATTGAGCTTGACCCATCCATGTCTGTCACTTGTCCCTCTGGTCAAACTCTGTTCTTTTTTATGTGAATCCCAACCAGGTGATAACCGTCTTCATGATGTCATTCAATGTGATTCCTAGGCATTTGACCTGGGTAACAAAAAGAAGAAGAAAAACACCAGCTGTTACTTTTTGTCTTTTAATGAGTTTGTTTGCAACAGCAAACACAATTAACAGCTATTTTATTTAAAAATAGCCTACAATGCATTTATAATGTTTCATGGTCTCAAAAGTGTGCTCTGTGTGATGCAAGTCCATTCTCAGATCACATTCTTGGATGATATTTCACATTTCTTGCCTTCAGCTGTGTGTAGGCGGAAAACTCCTCCACTTTTACACAAGTGAGGATGAACACATTTTGCAGTTTGGTCTGGTGTGTGTGTGTGTGTGATATCGTGAGCGTTTTTCTTAGTTAAATATCTGTGATCAGCATCTTATCGCCACAACTTCTAGCAGTAGAGCAACATCAATAAGAGAGAAGTATCATGAGCCTGTGATCCTGCTCCATGTCAGGGGTCACTGATACAAGAGAAATAGCTTAGGTTGTGTAAATTTAATGAGCTTTGTGGAGGAATAAAGTGCGAGTTTTTCTTTTTAGGTCACCATTTGCTGCCCTGAGGATCTAGAGAAACTCAGGAGCTGCTGACTTTAATCAATAATTTAAAAAATTAAAAAAATAATTTGTATGTAATGGAGGTACGTGAATTATTAGACCTGTTTGTCATTTGGCAGAGTAGTATCAATCAATAGTAGTATCATCAATTTTTAGATGTTAGCCGTAAAAACACACAATCTGCTAAGTGTACTGCTTAACAGAATATCTGGTCTTCTTACACAGCTCGTTCCCTGGGCTCAGTAGCACTAAGGAAGGCTGAAAACATGGAGGGAGGGCTTCACTTCAACGTGTTCACGGTGGACTTCAACGAGGAGCTGGTGGCCCTGTACGGTGGCAGTCTGCTCAGACAGACACACTTCTTACATGAGAGCATTAAGGCCATCCTGAGGCTCTACAAGGTCAGGCCACGGATATCATCTGTTCTAGATATGTTTACTTATATGTGTGTGTGTGTGTGTGTGTGTGTGTGTGTGTGTGTGACCCATACTGCTGGTGGAGCAATATTCTGGTATGGGGGTTTGCTTTGCTGATCATGCATTTACATTTGTCAGTCCTCCAGACTTGTATGTCGTGCACTTTAATGTCTTAAGACTCGCTAATTCTCAATTTGCTGATATCAAGAAGGCAAAATTCATGAAATATATACTGTTTCAATGAATGTGAGAGAAATTATTCATGTTGTTTATTCTGCACAGGTTAGCAGATTATGTCAGTACATCAAATGCAGTACTCCACCAGATCCTTAAAGTCTCACATTGCATGAAATTCAATGACTCATCTAAAAATAACCGCTTAAAGGTTCCATATATAACATGATCTGGGCTTTACATTAAGTTTATGTTGGAGTTTTGTGGCAGAAGCTGATTGGTGGCATTAGCTGACTCATTTCTAGTCCAACAATTATCTCAACTGTTGGTACACTGATCAACAATGTTCAGCACTAGCTACCGTTTGATTTGCTATTAGCTAAACGTCAAAAAATAACCTGCTCTCAGCACAGCATAGACTTAAAATACATTACCATTGGTCATTAGGTGGACCAGATTTAAAAGCCCAGAATAGACAAGCCAAATGAGGGACCTGTGAAGCTTTTTGTAACCATTGTAGCTTCAGCTGAATTCAAACAGCAACTTCAACACTAAATATCACCAAATATTAGACACTGAATCTTAAATAATTTGCAGAATACCTTTTGCGTTAATGTCATGAAAGGATTCACTCATATCTAGCTTGTTATTCAGCCATACTTTCATCTGTAGGCTCAAATGTGTCTTCAAGACTAAAAATTACCAAAAATACATCATGACATTGTTTTTGAGTTGTCATGTATGTCTCAAAACTTATGCAAAAAGGTGTCATTTTCATCTTGTTACATCTTTGTCTGAAGTCTCTCTTTTCATTTTAGGTGAGTCAGAGGTCAATATTTATAAACTTTCACTATCTTTATCAAGACACTGACCAAACATATCTTTGAAACAGCTATACTTGACATGGCAACTGAGTGAACATTAATGTTCATTGTTACTCTTCAATTATCAGCTTTGTCAGCATTTAAAAGTGTTTTGATTTGGACTGTGGACTGATTTGAATTGAGCTCCAGTTAGTTCAGCTTCCTTATTGAAAGAATCCTTATTACCTCCGCCAAGGAGGTTATGTTTTTGCCAGGGTTTGTTTGTTTGTTTGTCTGTCTGTTTGTTTGTCCGTTAGTGTGCAACATAACTCAAAAAGTTATGGACAGATTTGGGTGAAATTTTCAGGGTTTGTTGGAAGTGGGATAAGGAAGAAATGATTAAATTTTGGTGGTGATCGGGGGTGGGGGGGCCCATGGGGGGGGGCACTGATCGTTAGTGTGCAACATAACTCAAAAAGTTATGGACAGATTTGGGTGAAATTTTCAGGGTTTGTTGGAAGTGGGATAAGGAAGAAATGATTACATTTTGGTGGTGATCGGGGGTGGGGGGGCCCACGGGGGGGGCCACTGATCAGCCTTGGCGGAGGTCTGCGCTCTCCGAGTGCTTCTAGTTTAAAATTGAAATGAGCAATCAAACACATACTGAAATTTGTCTGTTTCCTATGTTTCCTAGCACTTGAAGGCTCCCCCTCACAGTGTAGTGGTAGTGGGCCACTCCATGGGTGGAGTGGTAGCCAGGGCGCTGTTCACTTTACCCCGCTTCAACACCAATCTGGTCAGCCTCATCATCACCCAGGCGTCCCCTCACCTGGCTCCAGTGTTGGCACTTGATCCATACCTGCTGGGTAAGCATCACTCACACTAGTACTTGGAATGTTTTTCCATTATATGACTGGTGCCAGACTAAGTCATCATGTGTCATTATATTATTGTTATTTAGTTGTTATGAACAGACAAACTGTTCTGGCTCAACTTGGTTTTCCATTACTTTACTCACCTGGATAACTATGTGGCCCCTGATGTTACGAAAACCAACACATATCCCCCTATGTTGAGCTTATTGCGGACTTCCTTTTCTGGATAAATAAAGGAAAATTATCATTAAAACAGAAGTCTGATGATATGGTCCCTTCTCTCTGTTGCTGCTTTATGACAACATGTTCTTGTGTCAGTTCAGCGACTATGACTGAGGTGTGGATGATGGGACCACAGCAGCATGGCTCTAAGCTCAAACATGGGGCATCTGTGGCATTGTGCTGGATGATAAACCTGTACGTTTTAGAATGTCCTTTTGTTGTGATCACCCTGAGTCAAACAAATCCAATAATGATGCTGTTTAATTAGCATCCTCGTATACCACACCTCTCAGTTGGATAGAATTTCTCAGCAAAGCCAAAGTGCTTGGTAACACAGATTTAAATAAATGGGTATAGTGTTTAGATTATGTTATGTTCTGTTCCTACTGTAAATGGAGCTGTGATTCCCACAGCTTCGTCCACACTAATACATTATGATTTTAAAACACTGATTGAGATCTTCCATCCCTCCACCTTTATTTTAGCGTCAATGATGTTAAGATACAGAAATACTGTAGACAAAATGCACAAAGCTGGAAGTAAGATCTATATGTTGTTGATAATTCCTGTTTTCCCTTCTTTAGATTTCTACTCTGCAGTGAGACAAAAGTGGGTGAATCAGGCAAACAAACTCAGGAATGTCACAGTTCTATCTGTCGGGGGTGGTTACCGTGACTACCAGGTCCGCTCTGGCCTGACATCTCTGCCCTGCCCCTCAGAGGACCCTAATAAGTTATCACTGGTGGTAAGATTTGTTTTAGAACTCAGCAACTTAACCCCACAATGGATTGTTGGTGCTTGTGCACTTCTCTACACATAATGTTTCTTTCTTTTGCTTTCTTTTTGTCATCAGGTAACTGCAGTTCCCAGGACATGGGTGTCCACTGACCACCTGTCTATCGTCTGGTAAATATGGATGCCCATTTCCAGCACTGTTCAGAAAAATTAAGATGCTGTGAATCAAAATTATGTCTTAGCATCTCAAAATATTGAGAACATTTTGATCTCATTGTATTATATTGATTTTATTCACTTTAAAGAAAGATCATATTATTCACAGTTTTAGTTTATCTGGAGCATCACATGTGTAATGTACAAATAGTGTTTTTCCATGTTGTAGGTGCAAAGAGCTTGTTCTTGCCACTGTTAGAGCATTCTTTGACCTCCTCGACCCTGACACCAGACAGGTCAGAACACCTACCAACACACAGAGTTAAAACACAAATGTGTCTTCAAAGCAGCGTATGACTTTCATCACAAATTGTCTTCAAATTTGTAAAACCCGAGTGATAGTCTAATTATCACTAATCCATTAGTCTTTCCATGCTTACGCACCTAAATCACTTCTCTCACGATGAACAACTTCAAAGATGACCATCACAAGCAGTCTTTGTTTACATACCAAGCCGATATGTCACTCGCGCCTTTTCAGAAATTTTGTTGTGAAGTGCATTGTGGGAATGCGAGTTCCATGCAGCCGCAGCAGCAGCAAACATAGAGACAACGAGCAATGAACCCATATCCCCTACCGGGTCAGAAGAAATGGAAGGAATCACTGTAAGTCAGTTGTCATCTTACAATACGAGGTGTGTGATCATGAAAATGACACTTAGACATCAGTTTCATGGCATTTTCAGAACATGTCATTGTGTAGACTTATCATACACATACTGTACAGAGCGAGTGAGTGGTGACGGCCCAGCCATACCCTGTATGCTTGTGAGGCATGTATGATACGCCCTAAATCACTTATGATTTAGGTGCATAAGCACGGAAACACTAATGGATTAGTGGTAATTAGGCTATCACTGGAGTTTTAGATATTTGAAGAAAAATTTGTGATGAAAGTCATACACTGCTTTAAACACATTCATCAGGACACTTGCACTTAAAAACAAAATCAAACCTATGTAAATGGTACATCTCTGATCAGCATTGACTGAAACACTTTATCTCCAAGCTTTGTGGTGTTTATTTTTTATTATTATTAGTTCACAGAAAGTCCTGAAAAGAAAATGGCTGTTCTGAACCATCACTTTATCAGACACCCTGTCAGGATGTTGGGGGAAACCCAGGAGACCACCATCTCCTTCTCAGGTTAGAGAAAAACACTTGTTACATTTATGAGCTAAATGAGGACCATCTGATATCAATGAACTGTTTTATAATTTGTGTTACAACTTGTTTGCACAACATTTTTATTTTCTCATTGAAAATAAATGAGATTCATGCCATATTTCCGGCCTTTTTTCAATTTCTGTAGATTTCCCTGATGCATGGAGTGAAGTGAACACACTGCGTCTAGCTTACAGCACACCAAAGGTACCCAGAACATAAATAAACCCAAGTGGATGTTTTAGATAGCATTACTAATTTAAAAGAACTAATTCAGGCCTACTACATACAATATAATGTATTTAGCAATTGCACTTTGTGTTACAGGAAGGACAAGTGAAATATTTCCTGTTTGCCCTGTCAAGTCGCAGGGAGGCCTACAGCCATTTTTACTGCAGAAGCAACAACCTGGTGAGTTTTCAGATGTTTGAGTGTTTGTCACAAATGATGGATTGCTAATGCTTTGGGACAAATCCTCCATTTTCTTCCAGAAAAACCACATGTGTGATTTGTGTCTTTGGAATAGTATGTCTCATTTTTCCATGTCAACACACTATAAACTTGTTTTCTAACAGGAGATGACAAGCTGGGTGTACGGCTGTGTGCAGAGAAATGGCTCTTCATGGTAAGAATAAAATTGGAATGTGCCACCCAATAACATCTGTATTCAGCATTTGTGGGAGGAACAAATATAAAAATGAACAAACTCTGAATACACAGGTCTCTCCTTTTTCTGCTCTTTCTTTTCTGGGCGAAGTCTAAATACAGACATTTCCACAGGTCGTCTCTCACTGACCTGTTGACAAACACTGGAATGACGAAGCTTGTGCTTCAGGTGTAATTTGCCTCTAATTATTCCTGCAGAGTCTTGAATCAGGAAATAATTTTTAATATTTCTGTTTCATAGTTTTTATTTCCTCACTTCACCACTCTCTCTCCCCATTCAGTCTAATGTTAACTCTATTACCATTCTCTTGCGTCTTCACTGAGTGAAGAGGAGGCACCAAATTTGACTATTCTGTTAACAAGCAAGAATATGTCTTACACAGTACATTGTCCAAGGAGACCCTTCTAAAATCAATGGGGAAAAAAAATAACATGAACTACTAAAAAGCACCCAGAGGATGCAAGAAATCTTCACCACCTTGGTGGAGGTATTGATTTGAAGTTTTTGAAAACACGATGTTCTTTTTACCTTCTGCTGTTGTGTTCTTGCCTCATCAGCGTACGGGCAGTGGATCTGTCCACAGGAAGTGAACTTCTGCCAGCATACAAGGTAACCACATCTGAATAGATGGTAGCCAACCAGGTCTGAGCTGCTGTCAGTTTGTCATAACCATCTGTGATCCTTCTTAGGTGCTCATTCTGAGTCTCAGTGACTTGGCTTCAATTTCTCATCTGGTTGTTTCAGCCTCCAACCTCAATGGCAAACAGGTATTTACAGCAAAGCAGTGATTTATTAGTTGTATTTTTTCCTTTGTTGTAACACAAATTGCACAACTCTTTATATTTTATCTAAAACATATTTTACAAATATGGCTTCACCATGAATGCTTTCAGATTTTACATTCATTACGTTAGTGTTTTTATTATGTTTTGTGTATGTTGTATTTAACTGTCAAGAAAATTGAAGACAAGTTGGCTTTGGTTGTGCCAAATATGTCTACATAGTTGAGTGTGGTTACATATAATTTGGACACACAATTTATTGAACCTCCTGCCTCATTGTTAGTTCACAAAAAGAAAATGGGTGAAACAAACCCCGAGATACTAGAGTTATGCATAGTCTCTGTCATAGAAATTGATGCAGCTAACATATTTTTTCCTTTAAACTGCGCCAATGTTTTGTACCAATGAATCCTGAGGTTTCTACATCAAATGTCCAACAAACCAACTGTTCATTTGAATCAACACTGTTGCTGATTAACTCATATGATGTGTTTCATGTTTGTCTGTTCTGCAGTTCACAGTGGAGTGTGAATGGCAGAGACAAGAGTCTCTGAGTCTGTCTGTTCCAGTGCCACATGTCCTGTCTGTAGGTAAGTTGTTTGATGTTTGATACAGATTTTCAGAGCATGAAGAGACACATTTCTTCTTCACAATAGCTGTTGATTTTCCAGGTATGACCATCAGTGAGGTTACAGTGAGCTCCTCTGGTCTGCTACACACCATCAGGCTGCAACACTTTCATCAGGTACATTCTGTCAATGCATAATTAATTTGGTCACCATATCGTTGTTCCCAGTGCGTCAACAAAAATGTCTTTATCTTAGGTCTATCAGGCTTTCAGAATTAATGTTGCAAGCCAATGCAAAACACCCAAAGGTAAGATGTTTTGTTATACCAACACAAATGCACATGTCGCAGTGTAGTAATGATTGTTCTTAATGTTTGCAGACAGGTTGGCTAATGTGTACAGATTAAAAGTACCATGGTTTCGGGAGGACTCGTTAACCACAGTCAGGTTAGTTAGAGCAAACTCACTTTCACATATTTCTTTACCTGCATAATAGACTTATATGTCATGATATATGTTTCTACCAGTGTGCCATCAGTGACAGAGATCTCAGGGATGCTCCATACAAGTCGTCTAGACAACACATCAACTGTGCTCCTTCAGCTCCACACTGCCCCCAACTGTCAATATAAGGTACTGCTCCTGTTGTCTTCAAAGTCCACAGGTTAAGGACATTGAAATAATGTGCAAAACTAATGGTGCATTTGCTCTCATTTTATTCCCAGGTTTCAGTAAGGACTTCATTACCCAAGGTGCTAGGGCAGGTATGATAACATTTTTATTTTGTCTGTGTGTTGGGTGCATTTTACTGGAGTCAAAAGGCAGACGTAGGTGGCAAAGGTACAGATAGTACTGTGGGTCATGTTAATATATTGTGAAGACCATTAAATCATTATAACTTCAAATCCATTAAAAAAATACACTGAATTAAGTTCACTTCAGTGCACAAATCAGTTGTCAGTGTCAGCTACAGTACTGGAAACCATGTAATAAACACAAGGACTCATTTAGCTTTACTCACATTCAGTGGACTCCTTTTCATCATGATCCATTTTCTCTTTCTCTGTCTATTTGCCTTACTATGGCTTTTATGTTGTTTTTATTTGTTATGTCTAGCACGCAAATGCTAACAGATACATTAAATGATCCATTCATTTAGGTCAAAACTGGTTTGATGTTGACATTGCTAAATAACACATTTAATTTCTCTCAAATGCCTTAAAACTATAGAAATTAGCTTGTTTTGATAGTGTAAGGACAAGAAGGTACAGATATTTCTGTTGAAGTATAAAAGGAGTAAATGGGAAAGGTTGTCAAAAGAAGCAAAGTGCCTCTCAGCTTTGAATGCAGAGTTGTTTGACTTTGTGGTATTGTTATTTGTGATTCTTAGTATCAATGAAAGTCTGTATCCCCTGTCCGTCCCCTGTCAGATCCTGAGGTTCTGTGGCTCTACTGTACCGGTGTACACAGCTGTAACACTCCTCCTTGCCTGTGGGGGGCAGCTATCCTCAATTCTGAAGTCAAAGGGAACTGCAGGCATGAGTCTGGTGGTAGGCAAAGGCCTGCAGCCTCATAAAGTCAGCCTGCCTGTTTACATTCTGCATGTCTTCCTCAGGTACACAGTGGAAGTCATAAGAGCACTTTTTTGTAGATGTGTTCTATGTTTATTGCTGATTTGGCAAACAATGGTTCATAAACTTGTAGCTGTTTTTTTTGTTTTGTTTTTTTATTTTTTTTTTTTACAGTACTGTGACTTTATTAAAACATTATTTAGAAACCTATTCTCCATATCACAGTTACGTTGCTCTCTCCTTATAGCTGTAGCAGGTTTCAAGAGTTCTGGTCCAGTCTAGGCCTCCCACAGATGGATGCCATCCCTCCAACATACCCTGATGCTTCTTTTCACGAAGGCACAACACCAGTAGAGGAATGGCCCCACCTCCTGTCACCGCTCCTGTATGTCTTGGGGGCAGCAGTGGCATTCTGGGGCAGTGCACTACTTCATCTTTTAATTCGAGTGATTTCACTAGTACTAGCTGTGGTCCACAGGTAAGGAAACATGAAGACGTAACAATAATATACTACCAGCACATCAGATCCATCGTGCATGTACATCGTAGATTTTAATGTCCTATCTTCCAAAGGTTCAATCTCAATCTGTAAGTTTTCCTGAAATAGGTCTGAGGCTTGTTGTAGTGTTCAGGAGATGGTCTTCATGTTGTGGTGTGTATGTAGACCCTCTGTGTCCAGAGACTGTGGCACGCTGCGGGTGCGGACGCAGATCCTCATCACTCTGTCTTTGACTGTTATGGGCGGGATGTCCTGTGGGGCCATGTCAGTCTTCACTACCTTTCTGCTCCACCTTTACAGGGTGAGTTAAAGAGACAGTGAAACAAATACATTTTTTCACAGATGCATCATTTATTAACATTTGTGTAAAATAAAGTCATAGATCTGTTTTTTTAAACATGATAAATGTTAGAAAATAGTTGCTAAAAATGTGTGAGAAGACAGAACTCATTTTTTGTTTTTGTGTTCAGGATTTTGGTACAGATCATAAGCTGTGATAAAATCAGATCACATATTCATTTCTGTCTCACTTGTACTTAAATCTTGGTCTTGGCCTTAAAATGGTTTTTATGACCTTATAATTTCATATTGTAATAAATAACTTTACCCTATTCTACTTTTTTGTGTTTTCATCTTGTTGCATCTTCCTAGTCATTATTATCTTATGTCTTCTTTTATTTTTATGTCTTATTTTACATTTTTATTGTAACATTGTTGACTGTATCACCCAGCCCTACTTAAATCTAGTTCAATAGAGTTGTCACAGAAGATTAAACAGGTCCAAATTTCCATCTAATGAAAATGCCTTATTGCAGACTGTTGTTGACAGTAGGGCTTTTACTATTAATGTTTCAGAAATTTAAAGGCGTATCTAACGTCTGCCTCATCCTTTTCTCACGTTTGTTTTTCCTGTATTTGTGTGTTCAGGTACTGAGGCTGCAAATGACAGAGAGGTCTTTGAGTCACATGCTGAATCTGGTAAGATGACTGGGATACTGTTACTGCAGCTCAGTACAATTACGATCTCTAGTAGAATAATTTGAAACTAAACATGAAAATAAGAGCTTTTCTGTGATCTTTTCAGGCCCCCCGGAAGCACAAAGAAGTTGGGAATGGTACAGTCGATGGCCAGACCTCAAGTAGATCCAAAGAACACAATGGCGCCCCCCTGCTGTCGGAGTGTATTCTACAGGAAGTGAGAGATGACCTGCAGCTCCACCTCTGCCTGTCAGCACTCTTCACACTCCCCGTCATGCTGAGTGCACCCTCACTCATCCACTGGATCCGTAACATTAGGTACAGTGGTCTTACTGAAGTGTACAGTTTGGACTGGGAATAATGTTCTCCAACATACAGTTTACAGAATTAGAACAGTAAGACAAATCAACTATGGCATCTGTTAATCAGTTCGTTAATGAGTTTGAAGTTTGGCAGGTCAATACATCAAATAAATTTAATCAAGTTTTTTAATTTAAGTTTCTGAAAAAAAACAAAAACAAAAAAAAACAAATAAATGCCTCCATTAGTGTTTTTGGAACCTTTCTTGCTCAACTTGTTACCTCCGCCAAGGAGGTTATGTTTTTGCCAGGGTTTGTTTGTTTGTTTATCTGTTTGTCTGTTTGTTTGTTTGTTTGTTTGTCTGTCCGTTAGTGTGCAACATAACTCAAAAAGTTATGGACAGATTTGGATGAAATTTTCAGGGTTTGTTGGAAATGGGATAAGGACGAAATGATTAAATTTTGGTGGTGATCGGGGGTGGGGGGGCCCATGGGGGGGGGGCCACTGATCAGCCTTGGCGGAGGTCTGTGCTCTCCGAGTGCTTCTAGTTTTTCAAATGCAACCTCTGTTTGTTGCAATATATTTATTGGGAATATAGTGTTATATTTAGAATTATTTCTATTTTAACAAATACAACATACACGCATTGACCCCCTCACAAGTGCTGCTTTCTTGTTACTGTAGTTGTCTAATGACATTGCACATGTACAGAATGGAGTTTTAGTAAAGAGAACTGTTTTTAATTATTTTGTCCTGAGGTTATGTTGACAAATATTTAAAATCATGACTCTTCATGTTAACTTTCTAAAACATCAATTATTTTAGTATCTTATATGAAACTAGGAGTCCTCTGCCAGCTCTGATGAAACTATATGCCATTTTGTAAAATCTTCTGCAGCAGTGCAGAGACCATCCATTTGATTAGTTTGCAAAGCAGAACTAACAGAAAATCCTGTTATTGTCATTACATCAGTATTAAGTTGAATTTATTGTTTTTTGTAAAAATCAAACGCAGGGAGAAAATGGTTTTAGTTGTATTTTTTGTATTTTTAAAATGCCTAAGAGTAACTGAATCACAAAACCAGTCTTTCCTCAACGTTCTACACTGTGGAAAGACATTTCTATTCTTGTTTATCATTGATACTGAAAATTATTCTTTATCTGCAGTGCTTTTATTTTAGTTTGGTTTTCTTGTTTTTTCAAAACTGTGATTGTTTAATTAAATTTTTTCAATGTTGGTTGTAGTTTTAATTACGTTTTTAGTGAGGTGTAATAACTCTGTAGGTGAGGCTCATGATTTGTCTTGGTTTAACCTAAGTCCTGTTCCTCTGCAGGTATACCACGCAGCTGGATCCTGACCCATGGTGGCCACACATTGTGCCTCTAATCATTGTGTACATGCTGCTTATTAACTGCAACACTTTAAAGCTGAGCAACAGGTAAGACCCATATCACCAACACATACAATGATGAAATGTACAAACACAGGGATCTCTGCTGCACTGTCCAATTTTGCCTCATTTGTTTTGTTACAGCAAGCTTCTGCCTCTGACTTCCTGCCTCCCCCTGCCATTGGCCATTGCCATGGTGACATTCTCTCCTCTCCACCTGTACAGAGTCACCTACTTCCTGTTGGCAGCGTTGGCCCCTATAGCCTTTTGCTGTCTGCTCTGAGGGTACTTGACTGGTTTCAGTCACCATCTTTACCATGACAAGCCTTTTTCCAAGTTGCAGCCTGACTCGTTGGAGACACATTCTCCATGTGGAGAACCTGGTCTGTCCCTGTAAGAAAACCCCAAGATCTAGCTGCCTGGAGCAGAGCCATAGACATACATAGCTTGGGGAACTGCCTGCTAGATGTTAGCACCAAAAGCTCCATGGTACTTACACTATGATTTAACAAAAGACAAGCATGTAATGACCTTGGATCATTTGGTGCAAATATAGCTCCACTGGATTGACCTGAAACCAAGTTTGCCTTACTCTGTATATCTATAGCTCTGTCTTCAAGGAGCAAGAAGTCCACAACCAGTGAAGCTATCCATACTAGAGATTCTCAACAGGGTCTTACTGTTAATATGTAGTATTTTTGTCTGCAGTGGCGTAGTTCACTGTGGTCCCGATGCTGTAAACACTGCCGACAGCTTAGCATAGACTTACAGATATGTATTGTCTTTACCTGCTGACTGTTGTAGCATTGCTACTAAACCAGGCTCATACAGAACAAAAATCCAAAGGAATCATGTTTACATCCTCCCTCATTATCATTCTACTACTGAATATTACATAGTTTCACAGTTTTTAATTTCTATCTTAACACAGACAGGTGGCCATATGGGCATTGGAACTGGTTTTCTTTACTCCTGTTAAGCAGAGTTTCCATGAGTCAAAAAAAAAAATCTAAAATTCAGTAATCCCATTTTTGTGTCATCTGTGCACCAAACAACTTCTTAAGCAATTTCCCTGATTTCCACAAATTTCCACAGTGGGAGTGTATGGTATGAGATGGTCTGAAGTCAGTCACTTCTCATCTTTACATTCCCATAAAAAATCCACTTCAGTAACAAGAGTACTGTCAACATCAAATACATGTGCGTTCTCCAGCACCAAAGAGGAAGCAGCAAACTGCTACAAATTAAATCTCTGATGTCAGATGTTCAGTCGTTTTTTGGTAGAGAAATGACTGGAGTGGTGGAGACGGATGATATTCAGCAGAGACAGTACTTTATTCTGCTCTGCTTCGCTTTTCCTTGCTTCTCTTACAGTTAAGCTATAGACATTATCTAAAGTAAGCACTATTTCCTCCCACAGTGTAAAAATGAAGTCAAGATCCAGTGACCACAAGCAGTTTGTATCCAGACTAGACAGGAGGGGACGTAATGTCCACTGTATGTTCTGATACCAGTCAGTGAGGTTGGCTCCAAAAAGCCCTGGCTCTCCAATAATTCATTTTAATCATTTTTTCCAGGAGGTATCCCTGTCTCATTCTTTCTATTTGGACCCTTTTATAAGTGGTCTGGGCCAACTTTAATATTTTCCTCTCTTAGTTAGATCACAGGTCAAATAGATGTCTGCAGTGTCAGGCTTTGAGTGACAGGGTAGTCTGACATCTCACTCACCTGTTGAGTCTGACTCTTCAGTAGTTTTGGTTTATTTGTTGAAGTTCAGTTTTGCTATTATAGTCATAGTTAACAGGTTCCATTAACAAGACTTTTACATGCAACATGACCTTTTTCCTCACAGTGCTTAATGAAGATGACCATTACCATGTCAGCAAGCTAACATTTAGCATTAGCTCACCCCTGAGCCCCCCCATAGTTCTGCCCCATTAGTCCAAACATGGTCTGTTCCAGCTCCAAAAAGCCGACTGGCTTCAAAGCAGCAGTTTATAAACCAATGGATGATGTCATGCTTCCTCCGTCCCCAATTATTTACAGTATATACTATTGTGTCCATCTTTATGCACAGTCTACAGGTGAAGACATCAGTAGTTTCAGCGCCATCATTAAGTCAGTGTGTGTTTTTGGTACAACATTCACTCTGTGTTTTAATACTTCAGTACTGAGCTGCAGTAATGCTTTCAGCAAAGAACCACTGGGGCTTCAAAGTCAGTAACTTTGGAGAAACATAAATACAGTTTTGCACCTAATGACAGGAGTCCTCAGTCAGATGCAGTGAAAGTATGTCTACCAGTAGTCTTAATGTCTAGTAACAGCACGAGAGATCCGCTTGTGTTCATATAAGTATTGTTTGTGTCAGGCTTGAAAAATGATGTAACAGAATGGAAGTTGAAGGATTCTGTAAAATGTTAATCCTTTGGGATATTATCATCTACTCCATGTGGTGTTGAGTAAAGAACCGCAGTGTTTTTATCAGATGTTTCAGGTTGAGACTAGTATTGACAACAGGATGGCACAGGTGTGTTGCCTTATGTTTGGGGGTTTTTTGTGTGTTTGTTTCTTGTTTGCCTCTGCTGGGTTTGTCACCAGAAGTCATTACTGAACATTGTGTTTTTCTCATGGTATTGGCTGAGATACATGCAGATATGTAGTGGATGTACTTGTGTAGATCTGTGGAGTACATACAGTGTCTAAAACTTTTTCATGGTATATTGTTTCACATTGCATCAAGGCAAAGTGGATGTAGAAGACAAAGTAACTATACAAGTTGTGAAATATTTTCTGTTGATCATAGCCAGAAAACTCTGAAAATTCATCAGTGTTAATGAGGTCAAGGTGAGTTCTTTAAAAAAAAAAAAACAGCAGCATACTGTCATACTGATCTGATCTCCATTTGTCAGCTGATTGAGGGATCAATACGATAAACAGACAAATATGTGTCTGAGTAATGGATAAGCAATAAATATCTAAGTCTAAGGTCATAACACTGGCAGACACATGGTCAAATATGCGTTTTCTTACATTCAGAGAAGTGCAAATTAATGTTTGGACACAATATTAAATTTGATATTGTCATGAAAGTCTACCATAAAGTGTTTAGTGTATTACAGGAGGTACAGTATGTTCAGGGTTGCAGATGATCGATTCAGATCCCTAAAAAGATTTTAACTAATTAGAAGAAGAAACACACTTTTTCAGTCAGGTTACTTTGCTTTATGCAGTTTAAGTTATGCCAACAGAATAACAAATGGCAGATGTCGTCACTAATAACAAAAAAATTGTCTCCCTCTGGTTTTTCTTCTTTTAAATATTAAAAATTCTTCACTATTTTCCCGTTAGCCTCAGTTATGCCTTATGTTTAGCATTCATTAACAAATGTTTGGAAGATAGCATGCTAGATGTAACAGTGGTTAACAGCAATGCTAAATGTCAGGATGTTAGCGTTCCTAATACAGCTGAGTTTAAGAGCGCTGCACCCGTCTGTGTTTAGTGTGTTTTCAGACAGAGGTCTCAGATGTGTCAGTGTATGAAAGTTTCCCTAAGAGACAGTACCCATTAAAGCAGCTGAGGGAGACAGCATTTAAGACACACATTTCCACTCTGTTTATTGGCTTTCTTATGCTATATTAAGGTTTTTTTTCCCCATCAACCTCAATTCTTGATGCTTAGTTTTAGTTTGTTTGTTTGTTTTTTCAAGCTAACACACTAAACCTAAGTGTCAGCATGTTAACACTGCTCCTATGGCTAAGCTTCATAGTGCTACTAGCATGTATGTAGGCAGCTCAGAGGGTCTGGGTATGTGTTTTGGAGAAAGATGTTAGCTGTTGGGGTCTGTTAAATGTAGATTTTGTTATTGCCACAGGATTTGTTGGCAATAATATTTTTTTTTCATTTTGTATCTTAAAACATCACATGTGCAGTGGATGTCCTTCAGAGTGACATGTTCAAAGAAGAGGTTTAATATTAGGAACTGTTGGCGTATCTCTTATATCCATCATACTTATGAGTGCAGTTAATACTTCTGTTGCCTATTTTGTTACAGTGTGTGTTTTTAGTTTTGTGAAATCATGTCAGCCTGTCACCGTGTTGCTTTATGTGCACTTTTTGTTGCCAATCATGTCCATTAGTTGGTTCCTAACGTAGCCCATTTTACACAGCACCTCCATGTTCTGCTTAAAACATATGAATGAGGGACAGTGTTGTTGAGCCTGTAAGCTGGCCGCAAGTTGAACATTATTTCTGGTTGCATGTAAATCTGGATGTTCCCAGTATTTATTTGAACACTTGACATTTTTGGTTGGAAGAGATCTTGACTTTTTTTTTTTTAAATGTCTAAAATGCTAAAGTATTTGCAACATTACACTTCAAAAATCTAAATCTTACCAAGTGTATTTTTCTCATTTCTAGTCAAAATATCTCATCACACTTAAGACATAATCACCTGAAGAGTAACTTTTCAGTGATATGTAAGAACTTATTTTTAGACAATAGATCTGGAAAATCTTATTTCAAGAAATCTTGCCAAGATCATTTTCACTTGTTCAATTGCAGATTTTTTTTTTATTTTTTATTTTTTGCTTAATTCAAGATTTTTTTTACTGAAGTCAAGCAAAAAAATCTGCCAGTGGAACAGGTGAAAATTATCTTGGTAAGATTTCTTGAAATAAGATTTTCAAGATCTATTGTCTCGAAATAAGTTCTTATATCTCACTTACAAGTTACTCTTTAGGTGATTATGTCTTATTTTAAGTGTGATGAGATATTTTGACTACAAATGAGAAAAATACACTTGGTAAAATTTTCATTTTTGCAGTGTAACTGAAAAACTGTCCCTCATTTCTCCTTGGTCTTTTGAGGTCCAACTTAATCCAGTTGGCGACCATGTTGTTGCAGTTTTTGGTCGTTGCCAGCTCTCTGTATGCCTTTTTTCTCCCTAACACTACTAACTCTATTGGACTGCTGTGTAAAATGGGCTGTTCAAAGTTTGGTTTGACAAGTTTCTTAAAGAAAAACCAAACTAATGACCTTTGTTACCTCCGCCAAGGAGGTTATGTTTTTGCCAGCGTTGGTTTGTCTGTCTGTCTGTCCGTGTGCAAGATAACTCAGAAAGTTATGGATGGATTTGGATGAAAATTTCAGGAAATGTTGATACTGCACAAGGAACAAATGATTAAATTTTGGTGGTGATCGGAGGGGGGGGCACTGATCTGCCTTGGCAGAGGTCTGCACTCTCCGAGTGCTTTTCTAGTTTGTGTATTTAAACCAGTTTATTTGTGGCTGTCATAACCTCTCAACACCATGTTATCCTTACAGATGGAAGATACAGTAGCAGAAACCAGCTAATTTGTTTAATATATATTCAATGTATCTCCTCTTCCAAAACGGTCTTTTTCTGCTTTGTCGTACCGTTGCTCCCACTCCCTCCTATCGGTGAAGCAGCTGCTGTGCCTTTCTGCTCTCTCGTATGCAGCAGTGTGTACCGTTTCAGTTTCAGTCCTCCTTCATGTCATCGCCACAGCAGCGCCTGCAGTGAATGTGTGAACATATTGTTTACTCGCTAGATTATTTCCTCAACATTGTAGTGCGAATTTTTTTTTTTTTTTTTTTATAGACTTGAGTGACTTTCTACTTTGTAGTGCTAAAAGTTAGTTCACTAGGGACCAATTTTCTCGCCTTTTGGGCAAATATACAATCATACATAAACTGTACTCTACAAATGTCGTTCTCAATGTGAATGTAACTGCACTGAATGTCTCTGTGTGACTTTATACAATACTAGTGATGTAAGTGACAAGCTTTTCTGTGCACTTGTCCGTTGGTGCAGTTTTAGTGCTTTGAGATGCACATTGTCGGCCTCGTTGTGAATTGGTGGCATACGTACACTTTGTAGTATAAATTAGTAGAGACCAGATTTATGTTTTCTATGGATATATTTGTGATTTATATCGGTGTTCACTGTGATCATGTCATAGATTAACACATGAAGGGTTTGTTTTAATATCCACTGGAAGAGTAGAAAATTTTGTTTTGTCTAAAATAAAACTAATTTATATAAAATGAATCACTTAAATTGTCACCTCAAGAGATTTTTATTTTTTGTTTAGATGTCCAATTTAGGGAAGAAGTCAGTCCAATTACAAGAAGAATATTAGTAGAAAATGTAATTTCCCCTTTTAACTGACAACGAATATAAATGTTTCATGACCCAAAACTTCAAGCACAAGACTGTAGAATCAAGTGTTACTATTTTTGTGGGAACATTTCCAATACATGGTTAGATTTAACTCTAGAAATACTAATACCTCACTTTCATTTAATTGTCATGTTCTCTTTTTCAGCATGTACCGTAGTTTCCTAACCCACCACAGGACAAAAAAAAAAGCCTTTTCTTTTCTTTAAGAGCTCACTGTCCTTGTTCCCTTCATTTTTAACATTGGATTTGAAGAACACAATTTAAAAAAAAACAAAACAAAAAAACACTAAGCCAAACATGTTTTTTGGAGTAATTTAAAGGTTCAGTATGAAGGATTTGCAGGCTCTTGCATGAGGTTTGCCTTAAAGACTGTTGTTGCTGGTCATTTGGTAACATTGGTTCAACTCCATTTCTAAGTTAACATATTAGCTTAGAAAAGGAGTAAGCTAACATTCACAAATAACCAGCTCCCAGTACAAAACCAATTACAACAAAATGTATCGATATTTTGCATATTAACAGTTCATTAAACTTTGGTGCAGTTCAATGTTTTGCTCCATGTTCAGGGAGTACTTTTAATTTTCCCAAGTACATATGCAATGGAATAAAGTATGTCATATAATACTGTAGTATGACAAATATGACTGATAGAAGTCCTGAATTACAGCAAACAAAGGTTTGTTTTTTTTTATTTCAAAATCCTGCTGTCCACCTGTTCATCCTTGAACTTACCAAGGCAGATGGAAACCTCTTATCTCTACAGTTATTTGTATTCACAACTTCATCATTTTCTCAAAGTAACATGATAACAGTCATATTGACTCTAATAATGTTGAATGGGCGTTAAATTTAATGTTACACTGTCTCGAAGTGCTTTAAAAGTGTGGTTTACGTTGCTTCTGCCTAGAGTGACTTTAAAACCTGTAACCTCCTGCTAGCTGCTGCTTGTCGTGCAGAACTAGTTTGTCCTCTGACCTTGTACCATACGCACCATAATATCTGGTTGGTAGCTTAAATATACTTTCTGGTGCAGCTCTAATGTGGACGAGTATGTAATCCTCAGGTTTAAGCTTTGTCGTGTCAAATGGACTGCTTTGATGTTTTTATATTTCTGTCATTTTTATCTGATGTCACTGTACATGGGCAAACTGTGCAATTTTTGGCACTACTGTTGTTGCAATAAAAGTAAGGAAAATGATGGGAATTGTGTGATTTATTCGTGTTTGATGTGATCCAATTTTATTTACACTGGTGGGAGAGTGAAGAGAAGTGATGAGAAACTAATTTTTCTTAACCCTTATGCCTTCCTTAAATATACTATCCTCTGGTTACCCTCATGGCAAAAAATGTACACACACAAAAAAAAAACTATGAAATAATCACTCATATGACATCATATAGCATGTCTTATTCAATCCTGGATATTTCAGTTTCTGATTCGTTCATATGCCATATGTTCTGTTGTGTGTACTTTGTTGTTGAAGCTTTCAAAGACGACAGTTTGTACAATAAATGTTCACACTGAAGACTCAGATGTTGATTTAAAATTGATTTTGCACATACACACAAATAAATCATATTTGGGGCCCCCTGGTGGTCATATGGCCTCATAACAAAAATTCTGCTATTTCAAACATCAGCCTACAATGGGAAAAGGGTTGAAACTGGTGGGATACACAAAAAATGTCAATTAAATTAGAGTTCGGCTATAAAGTGTAATGGCAGTGAGATTAAAAAATGTGGTTATAATGGAAATCAATGCTGCATTTTTTCTGAGGGTGACCAGAGGGAATATCTGACACTACAGAAAAAAATTCTGTCACAATCAGATCAGTTTTGTTGCTTATCTTTGACATATCCAAGGCTCTAATTACCACCAATGTTTCATCCCCTACTATTTATTATATGAAAAATATCAAATTTGTGTGTCTTTTTTGTAATCATTCAGAATTCAAAAAAATAATTAAACTGGTGTTTAAAGGGTTAAAATCCTGAAAATTGTTGAATGTTTGGTTGTTTTCAGCAGGGTGGAAGGTGTTGAAGAGATTTATGGGGGGGATGGATGGATGGATGGATGGATGGATGGATGGATGGATGGATGGATGGATGGATGGATGGATGGATGATTTTATAGCAGGTTTTTTCGTGTATGTACATTTTTGCCAGAGGGTGCAAAATGCATCATGGGAATATAAAACACATGTAAGAGTAAAAGACAGTGGTTTTCAAAAATATAACTAAAAAGAAAAGTTCTTACTAAATTTTATCCTGAAAGTTGCAACACAGCCAAAATGATCACAAAATTTAAAAAAAAAAAAAAAAAAAAGAGAGAGAGAAAAATGTACAAAAATGCCTGAGGAGAATCTGAGGGTTAACGGAAACTCACTGAGAGTAATTATTAACACCATGTACATTTAGGATGGGTGTGTAGAGGCTATACTGAACATGTCTGCCAAAGAACCAAATTTGCAATGAAGTCAAATCATTAGTTTTAATTAAGTTAGAAAACAGCCAGCTCGTTTTGGTAAATGTTATTTTGTCCCATATCAGAATGCCACAAAATGTTCTCCTCTCAGAAGCAAATTAAACCAAAAGTAAGTCAGTGAATGAACAGAACAGTTTGATAAGCTAACAACTTGTTTCTCAAGTTGAAATAATGATCATTTCAGGCCTCAATCATTAGATTTTGGCTATTTGCGTAGATATGTTAGATTTCTCGGTTATCTTGCGACTTCTCTAAGAATCTAAAGTTAATTTTGTTCAATGAAGATATGGAACGGAGGTTACCAAACCCAAAACATCAGTCTAATGTCTCCTTGGAGCCCAAATTCAATCACAGATAGTAAGATAATGTGCACTGCATCCAAAAAGTATCCACAGCACTACACTTTCTTTTTTTTTTTTCTTTTTTTTTTTTTTTTTTACATTTTCTTGTGTTACAGCCTTATTCCTAAATATATTAAATACATTTTTCCTTTCTTTAAAAATTCTACAGACAATACCTCATAATGATGAAGTGAAAAAAAATTGTGTGAAACTTTTGCAACTGTATTACTAATAAAAAAAAAAAAAAAAAAAAAAACAATATAACATATGCATACATATTCACAGCAACAGAGGAAGCCTATCAAAGTTGGGCAGAAGTCAATGACACGAGAGAGGAGACGTTAATGTAAATGTGAAATATAACCTGGAGCATGTGACCCACTGTGTGAAACAAGTGTGTGAATATATGTAAAAGAAGCTGACTTAATGTATTACAAAATCTGATAAGATAACTTAGCAACCTAAGTACAAGAGGATGTCAGCCCTGACAGCAATTACATGGTAACCTGTACCTCAGGGTTCAACAGATCTGAGGACAGGTTTGGCCTAAAGGAAACAAGGCTTCTAGGACATGGATTTTGACCCTGATGAACACCAGTTAGCTAAAGATAAAAGACTGTTATGCCAGGCTAATAAGACTGATGATGCTTAAAGTTGGTCCAAGGTAAGACATGAAGGTACTGATAATGTCAGAAAAGCTTTGAATGTGCTGAGGGAATATGATCAAAGCAAGATGTGGATCATAACCCTTACACATTGTTGACAAAGCTACGTATGGCAGAAAACAAAGACCACAACTGACTATTTAGTAAAAGAAGAGAACCTCATTTACATCTCTGAGAGATGCTGATGACTGAGGAGCCACAATAACAGTTTCAATTAATTTGCTGATGAACCCTTTCATGCATGAATTATGAAAACCTTAATCAAGATTTTTTTTTCCTGAGTGTTTTTATTCTTATTTAGGCATGAAAAAAACAATGCGATTGAATTTTTTTTTTTTTTTTTATGAATCTATTTTCCACAGAGTTACAAAAATGTCCACTCAGCTGGACAGCATGCATTTGATTTTTGAAGCAAAGAAACATGTATTTAAAACCCATCATCATAAAGTGATATACTGTGTGAAAACTATGAAATATATATTTTTTAATGCAGCTAATCTCATGTTTTCATACATTTTATCATATTCTAATACTAGTTATGGAGATAATACACACACAAAAAAGTTTTTGTTTGAGAAAATTAGCAGGTGATTTACACTCAAACATGTTAGTGCAGCTCAGGTTTATCAAGAACAGCACAATTACAGTCATGGTCTGAATGTCAGTGTAGATGATGCATGAGCATCCACAGTGTTGGTTGATATCCTCCTTAGACCCAGGAAAGTGAACATTTTTAGCTTCTTTTTTTTTTACATTAAACAGTCATCTTGATTGGAAACTACATAATGCAACAGTTTTTTCAGATAAAGTTTAAAAATTATTTTCATTTATTTATTTTTTAATGGAATGTCCTTCGCAATGAACAGCATTTTTTTTTTTTTTTTTTTTGGTGAAACTGTCAAATTTTTGTCCCCTACAGAGGACAAAAAGGCATTGCTGGGTCTCAGGAGGACATGGAACTAAAACAACTAAGCCCATGAACATTCAAGAGAACAGCTGGAGAATAGGTGTCCACTGTAGTGACCACTACGCATGAAAGGGTTAATTAATTAGTTAATTAATTTGCTGCACTACAATTTCCCAAGTTGGGGTCAATAAAGTCTGTCTGTCTGTCTGTCTGTCTGTCTGTCTGTCTGTCTGTCTGTCTGTCTGTCTGTCTGTCTGTCTGTCTGTCTGTCTGTCAAACCACATTTGGTAGGTACTACCCGCAGCAGACAGAGGAAACCCTAACGAGGCCTACAGTTTTGGAGGTCTATTCTGACCAAGTCATAACACTATGGACACCTCTCTATTACTGTACCTTCCCCTTCTCCTGCCAAATCAGCTCTAACCCAAGGCTTCGACTCTATAAGACCCCTAAAGGTGCACTGTGGTATCTGAGATAAACAAATAATTAAAAATAAAAAAATCATCGGCAGATCCATAAAGTCCTATAAGTTGGATTTTTTTGTTTTGCACATCCTCTCTCAGTTAGATTCACACTGGGCTGTCCAGAGTACTTTTGGGACGTACTTCTCATTGCAGACTGGGATCATCTGAAAAGACCCATGCTCCTATACTGTCATTTAGCCATCACAATTTGGACCCTGTTAAATTCACTCAGATCCTTATGCTGCCCATTTTGATGCTTCCAGTGCATCCACTTCAAGGCCCTCCCACCCACTGCCCTGAAAAGTACCACTGTACCAAAATAATCAACATTTTCATAGCTTTACCTCTTCACAATCAGAATGTTATGGCTATTCTCTGTACACTCACTTTAAAGGTTAATTCTTAATATTTAGTGATATCTTCCTGAGACCCAGGAAAGTGAATGTTTTGGGTTTTTTACATTAAATAATTGTCTTGATTGGAAAAAGCATGATGCAACAGTTTTTTCAGATTTAACTTTTATTTTAATTTTATTTTCTTATGAAATGTCCTTTGGGGTGAACAGGATTTTTTTTCCTGAGTAAAGCTGTGAAACTCTTGTCCTCTTCAGAGGACGAAAATGCATTGGGTCTCAGGAGGATATCTAGTGGTGAAGTTGCAGATTACAAAGACCTTCATTATACCTAATGCTTATTCATGTCTGTTCTGGACCTTTTAATTTAGAGTATATTAACTGTGGTCTGCACTCAAACGTAGTAGGTGACTGTAATGCACTTTAATGTTGGAGTCCACCTGCCATAACAACGAAAACAAAGAAGTCAGTTTGGACCTATTGTAGAAACAGCTCAGTGGGGAAATACACATTTCACCAGTCCACGTTTTCACATGACTGTACACCATATCATAATATAAATAATATATAAATAATATAAATAATACAAATATCATAATCCTAGTCTGTTCTTGGATCCTTCTCAAATCTATGTTAACCCTTTCATGCATGAATTATGAGAACTTTAATCAAGATTTTTTTCTGAGTGTTTTCACTCCTCTTCAGGCATGAAAAAAAACAATGAGATTGAAAATTTTCTTATGAACCTATTTTTAATGGAGTTGCAAAAATGTCCACTCAGATGGACACCATGCGTTTAATTTTTGAAGCAAAGACACATGTTTTTACTGATATACTGTGTGGCAACTATGAAATAAAAACATTTTTAATGCTGCTAATCTGATGTTTTCTCACATTTTAACATACTCTAATACTTATCATTACTCACTTTCATGGAGATAATATGTAAAAAATAAAAAAAAATAAAAAAAACTTTTTGTTTAAACCTGTTAATTACAGTCTAATAACAATAACAAGCAATTGATTTACATTCAAACATGTTAGTGCAGATCAGGTTTATCAAGAACAGCAAAGTTACAGTAATGGTATGAATTGCAGTGTATGGGATGATGCATGTGTCCACTGTGTCGGCTGAAATGGAACTAAAAGAATAACATCCATGAATATACAAGAGAACAGCTTTGTCCACTGTAGTGACCACTGTGCATGAAAGGGTTAAGTCTTACACACTGGACCTTTGCACTGGTCATGTTTTACATCAGTGGTTCTCAAACTTTTTACAGTGGAGTACCCCCTTGAAATATACGTTTTTACCCAAGTATCCACAACTCTCGCTTCAGTATTTTCAATTGAAAAAAATTGGGCAAAATTTGTTCCTGTGCCAAAGATATCCGTTTGTGTTATCAAAACTTTGTAAACAAACAACATATATTTAACTGTAATACATAAAAAAAATAATTTATCAGTCAATTTTGTGTGCAACCTATAAATTGAACAGTGCCCTCTTTCATCGATAAGAAAAAGAAATAAATTGGTCATTAATTAATAAATAAACCTTTCATCAACCAAAAATCATTACTTAGCTCACCAAATAAACTCATTTTGAAAAAATAGAAATGTTCTTAAAATGTTACCAAATCTTAAATAAGATGACTGACAGTAAAACTATTATATGAATGTATTTGTTGTGTTTTATATTTCAGCATTAATTCTTATTATTTTGTATTCGGTACATAATGACTTATTTAACCCATAAAGACCCAAACAACCACTGGAGATCAAAATCATCTACCAATATAAAATGTTTAATAACTTCTGATCCATTAAATCTATCAATCCATGTAAATAATTGGTATAAAATGCAGTTTGTCATCTTTTTATGGTCATCAGATGTGACCCATTTAGATGTTCAGAGGCTCTGTAGTGAACATGGAAACACCGTCATCTTCTGCAACATTGATTCACCAGTAAAACCCATGGAGATGGATCAATGACAGTGGATGGACACACTGGGTTTATGTTCAGTTAATGAGAGATTTTGTTGAAAAAGTCACATTTTCTTCATTTTTGTCTGTTTCTGATTTAAGGACAATTACCTTTAATCTGAGCTTTTATGAGCATCTACATGATCAGTCAATTAAATTTGGGAAAATACCTGATTTGTATTGAAGAAACACAAAATACAGAAGATAATATTATAATACATGTTGATAAATTGGTTACGAAAGGTTAAATAGAGAGAAAAATTCATTTGGGAACTGTCAGAAAAGTAACACTGGGTCTTTTTGGGTTATAGCAGTGGTTCCCAACCTTTTTTGGCTCGTGACCCCATTTTAACGTCACAAATTTCTGGTGACCCCAGATATTCAAAACAGACATTTTTTTTGCTAAAATTTATTTGTTTTTCATCATGTAATAGTTTGCTACACTATGTTGCAAATAAACGTTAATGTTACACGACATTTAGTCTATATAATCTATATTATTATGGATGGAGCCAGAAAAGCCAGGTGTAGATTACTGCACAAAGTGAGAATTTGATTTTCCTTGGTCAGGATATGTACAGTCAGTCCAGCTTGGATTTACAAGGCTGACAATTAATACTGAACAAACAAGAACTCAAACTATGAATTATGAAAGAGCTGCAGCATCTGAAACCGACCACAATGAACATTTGATAGATAAACAGTACCACAGTGCTTCAGTTTCAGAGTTTCTCATCGGCTAAAATTTACTTAGGGGGTCAAATGAGTGGCCATTTTTGTCAAAAAAAAAGTTGTAAGAAATGCATAGAACTGTACTGAAATAATGCTCATACATTTGTCACAGACTATTGATATTATTTGACAGTGGAAGCTATTTTTTCAGAAATATTGGATTTTGAATAACACGTGTATGTGAAAACTTTTGCTAGTGTACGGACATGACAGTGGACGGACGTGACATTACCCATGATGCTCTGGTCAGTACCAGTACTTTATTAGTAATAAACTTATAGACTTACGATTGCTGATTCTCCTCTTATTCATAAATGTTAGTATTGTGGATCTAAAACAATAACAGCTGACACAAAAACACAAAATGTGGCAGTGGACGGATGTGACATGGTTGTTACGGATCCCATCATACTGATGCTCGGCAGCCATGTCAACGTTTGCCCAAATGATCCCTGTGCAAAAACTAGGATCATAGTTATTTATTGTATAGTTTATCATCATACTAAAGAGTAAATAACAATACAGAATTGTTATTTCTTTATAAAAATGCTTATTATTAGAAAACTATGGATTTAAAAAGTGACGTGTGACATTCGTAATGTATGTATTGGCGTAACATAAGCAGGATGGATCAGCACCATACTCCATATTGCAACCTGTAAAAATAAAACGTGATATGTAGGATAGAATCTTGTAAGAAAAATTGGGGAATCTAAAAGAATAGAATATTTGTTTTTCAGGTAAATTCAGTTTAAATATAACTGGCCATTTGTGACATGAAAATATAGCATTAATTGTGATGAAATTGGACATTTTTGACCTGAAAACATAGTTCATATGACCATCAACATGTTGAACAGAACTGAAATCCTGTACATTTGCATAACTTGCATTTACCAACACAAAGTTCCTTTGGGGATTCACTTATATTGATTTCTTATGCACAAAGACAGAAATAAGACCTCTAAGCAAATTTTAGCCGTTATGTCTTTTATGTATTGGGATTGTCTCTGTCAACTCACCATTTTTTACTAATTTTTTTTTTTTTTTTAATCAATTACTAGAAATTTCAGGCGACCCCATTTGAATTCCAGGCGACCCCACGTTAGGTCCCAACCCTAAGGTTGAAAAACACTAGGTTAAAGTATTTTTCAAGTACCCCTTGGGCTTCTTCCAAGTACTCCTGGGGGTACACGTACACCACTTTGGCAACCCCTTGGTGAAGTCTGCTGCACCTCTGCCAAATGTCCACCAGGGGGCTCTGTTTCCCTGCTGACACCCGCGTGTGTACATGGTCTGCGACAGCTGCCCACCAAACCAAATGAAAAGCTCCTGGTGTCTGTTTTACTGTGTGCTCAGAGCTACTGCAGTTCACCATCCATACGAAGGAACACGTGTGTATTTTTCACTCGACTATTAATAGGATAACAGAGCTCCTTTAGGCTTCATTTGAGTGCCGTACCAATCTGCCTTATTTAAAACTCCAGTCACAGATGTCCCATTCACCTGCGCATGTCCACTGGGCACAAGTATTTACATGCATCTGAATGGAAGTAGTGGCACTGCAGTAGAAATACTAGAGCTAATACTAGGAGCTTTGCTTTTAGGCCAAATTCAACATAAATAGGCTGAGAGGTAAAGTCTGAGTGCGTTATGTCGCTTTTTGGAACAAATGTTTTTTTAAAAAATGATCGGATGAGGTCTGTTTATATGATGAGATGCGTTTTAAAGCTATAGACTGTTGAGTAACTGAAGACTGCATGATGTTATTGGTTTGTTTATAAAAATCCAACCTGCACTAGTAGAGTAGTGACAGCTCTGTTGTGTAAGTTACTAAATAAAGGGCACTATTTACCTCCAAATCTACCAGATGTATGTGGTCAAATGGACATATTTGTGCAGATCATGGATGATACTGTAGGTGAGTAGAGGTTCTGATCCACTTTGGTTCTGTCAGTGTGTTCAGTGTTGTTCTACAGGTTGATTATATCACTGCAGTCTCTCTGTGTTGAGTCACCGCCCACTCTGGCATTTTCCCACATTAATATGCAGTGTATAAATGTTAACACTAAAACTACATCTCAGGCACTATAGGTTCCTTAGAATAAATCCCTCCGCGCCTTCAGCAGTCAGAGTCACTCCACTGCAAATATCCAAACATTACGCCATCCTCCGGTCGGTAAGATAAGGTTTTTGTTTTGTTTTTTTTTTTCTAATTTTGCTCTTTTTTTCCGGACTGACAGCGGTTCCACGCTCTGCCCAGTCAGATTTAGTGCATCTGCTGGGACTGGTGGGAGGACGTCTGCAGAGCACTGCGATGCAGAGGAAAGGCTCGGCTCCGGATGCACGCCTGCAGCTGACAAACAGCACACAAGCGGAGCAGCACAGCCTCCTGGGCTGAGCAGTGTCGTGCCGTGCCGTGCCGTGCCGTGCCGTGTGGCCGGACAGGCTGCAGGAGTTTGTACGCACACCTCTGGACTAGAGCAGGGCCGAGGTGTCTCTGCAGCGCCGCGGCTTTTTTCTTTTTCTTTTCTTTTTTTTTCTTTCTTTCTTTTTTTTTTTTTTTTTTTTTTTTTTTAGGAGGGATACCGTCTTGATACGTGACTCCGAGCCCAAACCTGCCCTGGCTCTGGATCTGAGAGGGAGTAAGAGAGGAAGAGGAGGAGGAAGAGGAGTTGGGGGGGGGGGGCCCTAGCGCGACACCCCGCCCGTCTCGCCTCATTTGGACTGCGGGGATAACGACCCGGACCGTGATACCCCGCGCGCAGACCAACGGAGCAGGTGCGGGTGGAAACGACAAAAGCCTTTCCCAACATCCTGCACCTCTGCGCCAAAGGTAAGCTCTGCCACTCATCCAGGACTGTGGAGGTGTTCATGGCTTCCAGTGATGATGAGGATGATGATGATGATGATAATGATGATCATGATGCTCAAATACGCAAATCTGTCATAAAAGCAGGTAAAGCGCAGAAAGCACTGCGTCTCCGTCTGCGTTTGTTGTGGTTTTTCTGAACGGGTTATAATCGATCGATTTTCATGCCTGCGTCTTGTGAAAGAGATGCATAACAAGAAAATGACGTAGGGAATTCCCACAGTAATCCAATAGGCAGCGGTGACACCTGCACATTCCGCCAGTGCGGTCCGTGCGCGCGCGGCCTGCTGCTCAGTCATGTGCGCAAAGCGGCCGTGCACGCGCGGCGTCGGTCTTCGGCGCACGGACCGCTTTGGAATGATTAAACTTGGGAGAAAAGCTGTTATGTAACGTGATTTTTGCTGACGTGATCTTGTGGCTATAAACGGGGGTTACCTTAAACGTGTCTCCTGCTCTGAGATGTTAGAGATGCTCAGTGGTCCACAAACGGACTGTGTTTACATCCAAAAACCCCAAACTTTCAAGCATTCTGCAGATCCGACCAGAAACCACACCGGCCTGTCGGACCTGTGCCAAGTCATTTTAGTCTTCTCCACTGGGAAAACTGCTTATCCTTTTCTGTCACTGTTTTCTGCTTCCAAGGTTCAGTTGAGATCTGCAAAACTGCCCTCATGCACAACTTTTGGGATATCTAAACCAAGTCTGATATCTGAGACCAAGTGGAGCAAGCAGAATAGACTTTTGCAGGAATAAATACTAATGTGTTATTTGACAGAAGGGAACAGTCTGTGAGTGGTTTTTTTTTTTTTTTTGGGACAGATGTCTGCTCAGGACTGGACATGTTAGGGGTTTACAGGCTGCAGATGTGTCTTCTTTAACCCTTTGTCGTTCACTCAGAAATACTCGGAAATTCAAAATTTCAACCTTAGTGTGTTATTGGAGGATCTAACGAGACTTTATTACTCTTGTGAATTAAAAAAAAAATTGTATATGTAGAAAATCAAGGTCAGTGAAGTTACCATATTTGGTTCCTTGCCCATTAGTGACAAAAAAAAACATCCAAGAAATACAAGAAAAACATTTGTAAGGTGAAAGGAACATGTATTTTAGAACATTAGAACACCACTTTTCTAACATTAGACTAACATGCGTGCTGATCCAGACCCCTGTCCACATCCTCATGATCCCTTTGAACATCATTCCTTACATTAGTACCATTACTTCATGGTACCTAACAAAGCAGGTACACTCGCTGTTCATGAAGAGGTGGACCTTACAGACCCTGTAGACCACATTGGACCTGCGATTGTTGACTCACTGTCCTCATTGGAACTGTTGATGTCACTATTCATTTTTCCATTGGACATATGTGCAAAACTTTACCAATATTTACTAAATGTCAGAAAAACAGAAGTGTGTAATGTTGGTTTTTCCATTATGATTTTCTTTCTTTCTTTTCTTTATTATCGCGAGATGACACGAGAAGTCATTCCATAAACATGGAAACGAACGTAAATATTGTGTTGATTTACAGATTTATTCATTATTATTATATATTACCCCTCTATCCCATACTAAATTTTTAAAAAAATGATTCAGTTTCCTGGTGTGTCCACACATACCGTGCCATGTTTGTTTTAAAACTCTTCATCTATATCTGCTTTTTTTAATTCATGTGACTCTAGTTGCAGAAAAAGGTCTTTCCATTGCAGTTTTGCATGATATACCAATTGCACTACACCTGAAAAACCACGTCTTTCCAGTGCAAAAACTTTTAAGCAAAAAATGAGAGTTTTGGCGAAATTGTTGTTTTTTCATTAGGCAAATTTTTATGCACAAGTTATATTCGCAGATTTTGAGGGTCAATGGAAAAGTGACTACTGTTTTGAAATGTATGCAGAAATTACCAAAAATAGTCACTTGCCTGATAAAGGGTTAACATTTGTGTCTCTTATATTGTCCGTGGTCTACGTTAGATCCTGGTTAATGTTCTTCTATGGTCATCTGCTGGTGATGGTCACGCTGGTGATGTGTCAGTGTCAAAATGAGAAAAAGAGCATGTTCACATACAACATAATCCATGTCAAACCTGCCACACAATGGATTTTTTTTTTTTTTTTTAATTTCATTTAACGAGTTTGCTTAAACACATTGCTACAGCATTTTGTGCAGGAGTTTCTTTACAAGTTGACATCAAGATTAAAATTTCTATTGCAAATTAGCGGTTCCAAATGTTCAAAATAAGAAAAAAAATTAGGGAGTGGATACTATATCACACCATTCCCCCAGGTGTGCCACTACTTCAGAAAAAATAGGAACAGGGTGAGTGACCTTTTTATGCTATTTTTATTATAGCACCAATTACACATATGTTTATGTATTTTTTAAATGATTATTTTACAAGAGAAGAAAGTCACTGTTTGTTGCAATATATGTCACCAAAACAGACATAGAATAGAAAAAAATAGAATAAACTATTCTATTCTATTCTATTCTATTCTATTCTATTCTATTCTATTCTATTCTATTCTGTATGTCACCAAAACAGCGGCTGCTTTAATGTTCTTTGACAGTGAGGTGAAATATTACAACAGAGGTGAAGTCACTACAGTGTGCTCCTGCAGAGACGTCCTCAGACTCTGAACAGATCATGGACAGAGACAGTTCTGATGGGGTTACCTACTTGGCTTTCAAATGTTTAGTGTCTGTATTTATGTATTTTCACAGTCCGACTTCCACAGTTTTACAACAGAGTGTGACTTTTTTGCATTTTTTAAGAGACAACGTCATATGTGTAAATGAGGACATATTTTAAAGGGGATCAAAACATGGTTTGTCTCTCATCATTGACTGTAATTAGAGTGTTTGAATAATCTCCCTGGATAATGACAATGAAATTTTTTCTGCATCTAATTCTGAACCTATGGGATACATCTGAGTTGTTAACAAATATGGCATATCCTTTTTGTTTTTAGGAAGATGTAAGAATTTCCAAAAAGTTAAATTCCCCTTTAGTGTGTAAGTCCATCTTTATTAGAAAACACATGCTGCTAACTGCTACACACGGTAGCTTTATTCACCCACTTTCCACAATAAGGTATAATTACTGGATCTGTGACACACTGTAAAAAACACAACAAGGAAAGGAAACCACATATGTCAAGACAACAAAAGCAATGTTTTAGCAAACTAAAAAACAAAACAGAAACGTCCTGAACCTGTAAATCCTCTGTAGATGTTTAACCATAAATACCAACAACTTTACAAATGTGAAAGAAATAACCACAATAGTAGCAGAAGAATAACAGAAAAACCTTCCTGTGGATTATTTCCTCATGCCATTCATGTTGGTTTGTGTTCATTTTGTGGAGCTCAGGTCCATGTTAACATTTAGACGTGACCCATTACCCTGTGAACTAAACCAGGGGTGTCAAACATACGAATGAGCCAAAACCAGCCCGCCAAAGGGTCCAATCCGGCCCATGGGATGAATTTGTGAAATGCAAAAGTTACACTGAAGATAATAAGGCCGGTTACCATGAACATACTAATCAACTGTTTATGAAATCCCATATTATGAAATTTAATGATTTAGTTTACTATAAGATAATGCAAATAATGTATAAAGCAAAATTAAAGTTACTCCCTGTCTGTGTACAAAGGTTCTTTTCAACACGAGTCTAAATATGATTTGCGAGATGTTTGTAAATTTGTTGTACAAAAAGCTAGAAAAGAGATGATAAGAAGATGAATATCTGTTGTTGTTGTTGTTGTTGTTGTTGTTGTTGTTGTTGTTGTTGTTGTTGTTAAACAATGGAATGAGGCCAGCATGGACTTACGAATGTGTAGCTCATTTTTGGTTTTAAAAAAATTATATGTAGGGCAATTTTTGAAGGTTACAATTGTTAAGATCTAATAATTAATAAGTAAATAATTTATTTTCTACTCTATATTAAATTACCATTAATTTGGTTGGTTATGTTTTCTGTTTTTTTTGGTTTAGTTTCACTTCTCTATGTTTTTGCTTGTTGATTTGTTTGTTTGCATTTTTGTTTTTTCTTTTTCCTGTATGGAACACTGGATAGCTTAATTTGTTATGTAGGATAGGCATTAATATAAGCATTCTGCTTCTGCCTGTGGATTTTTAGTCACTAAACTGTTGGTGATGTTTGCAGTGTTGACAGTGGTTGTATTATGTGATGACTGAATAACGAATTTCATCATCGTCATCATCATCAAGATATTAACAATCAAGGCTGTGAATTATATTTTAGTTCAGGTTCTACATACAGACCAATTTGATCTCCAGTGGGTCAGACCAATAAAATACTATCATAATGACAACCTATAAATAATGACAACCTAAAATTTTTCTGTGTTTTAATTTTAAAAAAAAAAAAAAAAAAAGTAAAATTACTTGTAAATGTCTACATTTACAACCTATACGTTCACAAAAAAGGGAATAACATCAACAACCTGAAACATCTTGTAAAACTAACTGCAGTTTTAATTATATTTTGCCTGTTACTAAGAGTTTTGTGTATTTGTAGATCCACTGTGATCTGTAAGTTTTAATGTATGTGTGTAAATGATAAACTGAGGCATAATATTGTTAAAATTGCACTTATTTTTCTTGAGAAATTTCAGGTTGTTCATATTATTCACATTTTTTAAAGGATAGTTTGTAGATGCAAACATTTGGATTATGTAAGTCAACTTTTTTCACTTTAAAACATAGAGAAAATAATAGATTAGCCATGATTTATAGATCATTAGGCAATATTATTATTTTACTGGTCTGGCCAACTTGAGATCATTTTGGGTTAAATGTGGCTCTTGAACCAAAATGAGTTCAACACCCCTGCACTATACTCAAGTCCCTCAGCAAAGTTTGTGGATAAAAAAGGCTCACAGAAAGGACACATAATCACATCCAAAGGTCTGCATCAGACCTTGTGTACTTAACGGTTTAGCACCAGGACAATCCCTGCACACATCACAGAAACACACCTCAGTGGTTATTTTGCTGCAACTTTCCAAGCAGCTGCATCACAGGCACTTTCATGAAGGATATAGAGGTAAAGTCCTGTCCCCCCTGCACCCTATGGGACCCAACTTTGAAAAAATGTGAATGTCAATGGCAAGAGACAAATAATTATTTGATCCCGGTTGAACTGTCCCACCATTTACACATATGCATATATTTACCTCTGCCAAGGAGGTTATGTTTTCGTCTGGGTTTGTCTGTTTGTTTGTTTGTTTGTTTGTCTGTCTGTCTGTCTGTCTGTCTGTCTGTCTGTCTGTCTGTCTGTTTGTTTGTTTGTTTGTTTGTTGGCAAGATAACTCAAAAAGTTAAAGACAGATTTTCATGAAATTTTCAGGAAATGTTGACACTGGCACAAGGAACAAATGATTAAATTTTGGTGGTGATCGGAGGGATGGGGTGTGGGGGTGACACACAGGACACACGGATCTGCCTTGGCGGAGGTCTGCGCTCTCCAAATGCTTTTCTAGTTTCACATGTAAATACACTGCCCGGCCAAAAAAAAGTTGCACATGTAATATTTGACTGCACCACCTTTGGTTTTGATCACAGGGGACATTCACTGTCACATGTTTTTTGCCACATAATGCTTATGTAGTGTCACAATAAGGTTCATAATATTTTTTCCATCCATAGTTGTATGAATTTTTGATTATTGATGATGAAGAATCGGACCACTGCATCAAAAGTCTTCATCACACCCCAAATGAGAGTCTGGACTTTATGGAGGTTAATCCATGTGTGAAAATGATGTCTCATTCTCCCTGAACCATTCTGTCACAAGCCGGATGATCCTGATCAATCCTGGCATTGTCCAGTCTTTATGACATTAAAGCAGAGGCGATTGCTTTGAGACAGCAAGGGAAGCTGAACTTCACCTAGTATTTCAGGAAATGAATGGGCAGAATTGAACTGTTGAATTCACAATGAAGATATGAATTACATTTACATTAAAATTGAGCAAGCATGCATTTAATTTTATGGCTATGTCATTCTGGTCAGCTGTTTATCGTTTGTTTTCCGATGTGAATTCCCCGATATATTCTTGTATCAGTAGCCTTCACTGTTGAATTCCCCATTGGCGTCAAGCATCAGTGGGTTGTTTAAGAGGCAGCACCGAGCTGTTTTTTTCACTACAGGGAAGCATGGTGGTCATTGGATAAATGGATAAAATCATCCCACCTAAAACCCTCCCACGGACATTCAGCGTCTCTGGGGGTGAATGGGTCAGTAGGCGGGCCAGGACGCTGGCCTTTGGACATTGGATTGGATGAACTGTTGGAAAGAGTAGGTATTGGTCTGAAAGGCTGAACCCATTTTGACTGACAGCGATGTTGATGCATACTGGCATCGGAGCACGTTGGAGCTCAGTCCCATGCGTAGGGATGGGAATCGATAAGAATTTAATGATTCCGATTCCATTATTGATTTTACTTATTAATCCGATTCCTTATCGATTCTAATTGGGTGATGGAATAAAAGAGTACTAATGGGTGTGTTTGCATTAATTGCCTTTTATATATGCACTGTCTGCACAGAAAATATATCATATACAGTATGCACAAATAATAATAACAGATGACGCCAGGCCTGGTTCGGGGTAGGGGTGTAAAACTGAAACTTAAGATGCTTTACTAATTCCCCGTGTTGACTACATTCTGACCAAAAGAATGCAGCATGCACGTGACGCCATCACGCATGCAGGCAGAATTGATTAGCAGAATCGTTAAGCAGGCAGGCAGATGATTCCAAGGAACCGAGCTACTGGGAACTGGTTCTTTTTGAGAACCGGTTCTCGATTCCCATCTCTGCCCATGCAAATATCTGTGGAAGAGAGGTCATTTGCCAGAGTGCTGGGACTACATCAGCTGAAGAGAAAAAGGGTCAAGTCATTCACCTGCAAGTGTGTGTAGCTGTGGTTTTATGGTATAGATGAAGCATAACAGCCTCAATTAAGCATTCCTTTTATTTTTAATTGCTTTGCTTTAATATGACAAGTTTTATGATGGAGCTGTAAGATGAGCTTCCCCTGTTTTAAAGACCAGAAGCAGCCACTGCTTTAAAGACATGAGAGGACACTTACTGCAGTTAGAGTTAAATAACCTGTTCCAGCTGAAACATTATTAACCACTGCAGTACTTACCCATGGAAGGATCTGAACTCTTTGTTTAGTTAAATCCAGGCAGTTACTTTATTTGTCCAGGCTGTTTATTTAACTCTAACTGATGCAGTAAGTAGCCTCTCATTTCTTTTATCGTCTAAAAGATTGGACAATGCCAGGACTGATCAGGATCATCAGGCTTGTGACAGAATGATTCAGGGAGAATAAGACATCATTTTCACACATGGATTAGCCTCCATAAAGTCCAGACTTTCATTTGGGATGTGATGAAGACTTGATGCAACGGTCTGATTCTCCATCATCAATGATAAAAAATTAATGCAACTATGGATGAAAAAAAATATTATGAACCTTATTGTGAGACTGCAGAAGCATTATGTGGCAAAAAAACTATGACAGTGAATGTCTCCTGTAATCAAAACCAAAGGTGGTGCAGTCAAATATTGCATGTGTGTTTTTTTTTGGCCGGGCAGTGTATAAAGACTATTACTATTCATCATATTGCCCCATGCAGCACAAACAGAAGGAGCAGGACTCAGCTGTGATTTTTTCACACATACAAAACTGTTGGCCCACCAAACAAAGAGTAGTAAAGAAAATGAATCCACCCGTAGATGAGTGTGTTCAGTTAGAATCTGTACCAGAGTCAAAATTTAGGATGAGAACCATTGCTTTTCTGAACAAAGTTGGACATTAGGGCTGCATGATATTGGAAAAAAACTGACACTGCAGTTTTTTTTTTTAACTCTGCGATATATGTTGCGATATGAAAAAATACTCAGGAGTATATAATAACAGCGTGTAAATGGTCAAACTAATTAGTGGTGTTACCTCTCCTTGTGGCAACAGGTGCAAGGCACTATCGACACAGAACACGTTTTTCAATATCATGCTTCTTGTAGCCGAAATAATTCCAGAATAACTGACGTTGCTTTTCTTTTTGGCACCAAATCTTCATTTACGCTGAATTTCTCTTGTTTGTTCCTCATTTTTCAATGTTGTTACCAGCGACTCACTCCAAATTGATTAAGAACGATTGTGATTGGTGGATCGCTGCATTCAGTGTGTGTCAGGTACCCTTGAAATTAGATGAGAACACGTTCAGTTCATTTGCTTCCTACATTGCAGGACCTGCGATGTGACTATTGCGCACACGTACATCGCGATGTTGATGCTCAAGCGATATATTGTGCAGCTCTATTGGTCATTGAGTTTAAGTTGCTCAGGTGGTTGCTGAGATGTTCCCACTCTTCTGTGTAGACTTCTCTGAGTTGCCTCATGATGGAGTGTCTGTTGATGTGATTCTGTGGGTGTTTTGTTAAAATAACAGACCGGCGACCAAGCTTTCACAGTGAAGGACCAGCTTCTTCTTCTAAATGTCACAGTCTGTAGCAGATCCATACCTCCATTAGTCCCAGTTCCAGCGGTGTCATGCAGCTCCAAACCATAGTGCCGTTGTTCATAATGCATGAACATGGATTTCATCAGATGTTTGGAAAGATGGTGATGGTTTGGAAGTCCACTCTAGAGAACATGTGAGTTTCAATTTGTAGAGATAATTTGCAGATTAGGGTAGATGTTGAGCCTAAGCAATGTATAAATAAATATACGGTGGTTTAAGTAGTTTTAAGCAGTTTTCACTGTTGTTGGAGACAAATGCAAATTGATAATCTGACTGCAATTTAGATGAGCATAAATGTATTCATTTGCATTATTAAGGATCCGAAAAAAGAAAAAAAAAGGTTTAGGACCTTATAAGTTTATACTTCTTATTGCTTTCTTTCAGTTAATGTTATAGACATGAACATTTGTTTATACTGTGTACACTTATAATGTGTATACTTAGTTGTGTATGTTCATGTTGTGTCTTTCTTTTGTTTGTTTTGGCTTAACTAAACTAAAAGTGCAGAGGAGGCACTGGAGAGTGTTCTGTTGAGTTTGTTAGTAGAGTCGGAGGTAGATCAGCTCGGTTGTTTTCTCTTTGGGCCATGATTGTGCTGTTGAGATTTCATATAAATCTGGATGAGATCAGATCACAGTGTGATCCTGGGCACCTCCATGTGTGATCAGGTCTGATCTGAGTGCCTTTAGTCATTGCATTAACATGCATTTTTGAATGGTTCGTCTGTTTATGTCAGCCCTGTGATGAACTGGTGACATGTCCAGGATGGATCCCAGCTTTGCCTGTTGGTACCCCTGTGACCCTCTCAAGGACCATGTGGTTCAGAAAATGTATGGATTAACATGAATTCTTTTTTCTACGGATAAATTGTCTGGATACAGATTGTATGTAAATAGGATGTTAAAGTTGTACGTCCTTCAGTCCAGAAGGACTGATCAAAAATGTGTAATGTTGTTAATGTAGTGCTGAATTTAAATGGTAAACATAGAATCGAATCAATAGAGCACATGTTAAAACCATAAATTATATAAGTATTTTTCAGTAAAATTAAATATTATGCTTATATTTAGGCAAAAAATATGTTTTTTTGTGTATGAGTTGGTGAGTGGGGAAATAATCCAAGGGAAAAAAAAACCCTGAATTTCAGTGATTAAAGTCATAGATATGGACATTCTGTGAGACAGAGTCATATGCGGACATTCTGTGAGACTGTAAAATCATATATTGGTCTTAGATAAAACCCACAGTAATTAATAAGGGGGAAAAAACATAAAAGACTTGGAAGTCAGTCAGGAATGGAAGAGCACTTTTATTTTTATGGTCTTTATATGTTGAGCAGCATCAGGTTAACACATCACTGTCTGGACAGTAACATGAAAATAACTGTCAAATTTATTGTCTCCATGTCTCACTATTTTTACTATTTAAATCAAACTTGTGAAATTTTCCACAATTCCTTTGTTTTGTCACACAGTTGTCACAAAGAATTCCTCTGATACAGATGTGTGTATTCTGCTGAGTTCCCTGCAGCATTCTGCAGACACAGGGGTTGGTTCAGTATGGCCATTTGTAATGAATATAATTCAATAACAGAAGCTCACAATATAATAAAAGGGGAATTGATCATTTAAAGGCTAAAAGGTATTTAATGAGTCACTGACGGCTGAGTACAAATGGGAAAAAGCCGAGACAGTAATGACGTCACTGCAGTCCGAGAAGTGCTTCATGTATAGGTCATCTTTAATCCATCTTTATCCCTCTCACATTCACTTTCCCTTTTGTTAACACTTAAGTAGTTCTAAGGTTGTTAAAATCCTCTTATATTCAGTACGTATAGTTTTTGTGTTTACTGTGTTCAGCTCTTTGTTGAGGCAAAATGATGTTTACACTGAAGCACATTAGAAAAGACATGTTATTAGATGGAAATATCTGAAATGTTTTGATGATTATGTTCATTTCATAGTTATTTGCCATTCCTGAAAATCTGTTGACTCTCATCTAGATTATAACGCATTAAAAAATAATTAAAATTGAGGCTGTACACACTCCTAGATGTACATAAAGAAGTTATTTTTTTATCCAAAGGGGCAGGTTGAGCAAAGTGTGGACTGCTTTGTTACTAGTCTTGATAAAACCAAACCTCACAATAAGTGGAATCACAAAGGTGGGTATAAATGTGTGTACCCAGAGTTTCTGACACTGTTTTGAGTATAAAAGAGGAATAGTTGACACCAGGTGACCACTCAAAACATGGACAGATCTAGATCAGCTGAATATGTCTCAGCAAAAAACTAAACTATAACCAAAAGTAGACGGGAAAACTGACAACAAACATTGTCTGAATGTGAGAGTTAACCCTTAAAAACCCAAACAGCCACCAGCAATCGAAATCATCTACTCAGCTCGAATGTTTAATACCTGTTGATCCACAGTGGTTCTCAAACTTTTTACAGCAGAGTACCCCCTGAAATATGTCTATTTTTAGCCAAGTACCACCAACTCTCGTTTCAGTATTTTTGATTGAAAAAAATGAGGCAAAATTTGTTCCTGTGTCAAAAGTGTCTGTTTTTATTTTCAAATCTTTGTCAAGAAACAATATATATTTACCTTTAATATGTTAAAAATATCAAATCTTTATAAGTAGATTTTGTGTGCAAAATATAAATGTGAAAAGTGCCCTCTTTCATTGAGAAGAAACATAAATAAATTGGTCCTTAATGAATAAATGAACCTTTCATCAACAAAACATTATTAATTTATTACTCAAATAAACTCATATTGTATAATATAAAATAGAAATGTTCTCAAAATGTTACCAAAGCTGAGGGGGGGGCTTCAAGTTTTTAAAAATATTGACGAAATGATGAAATAAGGTCAGGAGTGTCAAGTTTATTATATGAATGTATTTATTGTGTTTTATATTTCAGCGTTAATGCTCATTATTTATTTTGTGTTCAGTACATGATGACTTATTTAATGTATTTTTCACAAAAAAATTTCAAGTACCCCCTGGGCTTCTTCCAAGTACCCCTGGGGGTATGCGTACCCCCATTTGAGAAAGAGTACACTAATCCTATCAATCCATGTAAATAATTGGTGTAAAATGCAGTTTGTCATCTTTTCATGCTCATCAGATATGACCCATTTGGTTGTTCAGAGGCTCCATAGTGAACATGGAAACACCGTCATCTTCTAAAACATTGGTTCACTAGTAAAACCCATGGAGTTTGACAAATGACAGTAGATGGAGATGCTTGTTTTTCTATTCAGTTATTGATATCTTTGTTTAAAAAGTCACATTTTCATTAGTTTTCTCTGTTGTAAAATAATGACCTTTGGATTTACTATAAATTTGCATGAATATCTACATGATCAGTAAATTAAATGTAGGGAAAAATACATGATTTACACTGAAAAATGCAAAATACATAGGATAATATTATAATAAATGATGATAAATCACTTAAGAAAGATTAAATAGAGAGAAACATTAATTTGGGAATGTTTCCACAAAAGTAGAACTGGGTCTTCATGGGTTAATATTCTGATCAATATCACATCATTAAGGCGGACTATAACCACGGTTGTGTGTTCTGTTAAGTTCATGTAGTTTTTAGATGTAGGTATTTCTGATGATGTGTTAAACCCACTATACACTGTGATTTTGTTTTATCCCACTTGAAAGATGAGGAAATGTAATATACACATAATAGAGGTCCTACATCAATCAGTTAGACAATCTAGAACAAAACTGTGGCAGTGTTAGAAATTTAGTTTGACCATCTGATCTCAAGTTCTTACAACCTGCATCTAATAACCAGCTGTAATGCACCATGAAATGACATACTGATCAATGCAACGTGTGTGTTTATGTAAAACTACTAACCTCAAGCTTTCTTTCTTGTATCTCAGGTTGCTCTACTTTCGTGAGTCACAACTCTTTTCAAATTCTCCACCTTCCCTTCAACTTTGTGTTTTTAGCCATGTATGTAAATACCACTATTGCTAACTGTTAGCATAGTTTAGTAACATAGGTACATAGTTTACAACTACTGCGGTACAGGTTGATGATGTGTGCTGATGACATTCAATGTGGGAAGGTGAACTTTTAGACATTTTTGTCTACTTGGAACAGGGTAAGTTATGAAGATAGAGATTTAAGAAATAACAAGTAAACTACATATGGAAAATCCAGATCTAAAACAGAAGCTCTTTACTAACTTCTTCATCCTGCTTTGCAGTACAGTCCCCTGGTCATTCACTGGTGTTATTGACTTGGTTGTTTACATTCATGACAACAGCCTGTACAATCATTTCTCAGCTAACCAGGGATGTGCACAGTTGGCGCTGTGGTGGAATAGATGAGAGGCACTGAAAAATCAGGAGTGGGTGTAATGATTTATGTGTAAAAAATGACCTTAGTCCTCCACATGGAAATTGAGTGGCGTTGACAAATGACCAGCACGCAGCACAACACAGACTCAAACACAAACTTCACATGAACAAACCAGCATGTGGAAATCCTACACACTGCCTTTAAATATTGTAAAGGTAGTAAAAAAGACCAGGACAACCTGGCCAGCCAGCATAATGAAAGAATTACAGCGATGTGCTGAGCAGCTCTCCAGCTTATCTGTCAGTGCATTTTTGTGTCTATGCAGTTTTATATAAATCCATACACAACTCATATTCCCATTTTTAGAAAGATCAGCGTTGCAGACAGCGAAAGGCTGATATCAATCAGTCCCTCCCAAGGCCTGTCACAGAGGGATACCTTCTAAGCAGTGACTCATCGTTGACATGTCCTCCCGGGCTGATGTGTTTGGTGAAACACCCTGGTCCGGACAGAGACGCACTTTGAGTGGGAAGTGGGACCGTGTGGCCTCAGAATGAGTCATAGAGCTCCACTGCAGTAGGTTGGAGCTACAGTAAGCGGATTGTTCATCCACCTTCAGCTCCAAGTTGCTACTCAGCGAGGGGGAGTTTGTACGTCTGTGTGAAGAAGAGCGCATTCCCATTGTGTCAAAAATCTAGTGTGCGCAAGCATGTATATGAGAGAGGATGCTTGTAATTTTGGTGCAGAGGTGATGCTTCTTTGTGCTGGTTGTGTTTGGTTTTAACTTTATGTGTCAGTGAGGCATATTAAGACCTCAGAGTGTGTGTGTGTGTGTGTGTGTGTGTGTGTGTGCCAGTTCCCCAAGGTGCCCGTTCTGTCAGGCTTTAAAGTGCTGCAGTCACCTCCACAGGGGCACCGAGGGGTCCCACTGCTGACACACTCGCACAAACACCAACAGAAACAGAAAGGCCAACAGCCAAGGAATCCCTGAACTGACATCACAGTATCTACAACACACAGTACATAAGATTTCATCCCTAATCATCCTTCATTATTTGGAATATAATAGTTTCAACTGTAAGGTGAATATGTATATCACAGTTCCTCTGGGTGCACTGGTATAGTGTACTCAGTAGTGGGAGTTAAAACAGACAGTGGTGGCAGTAGTTCAGGAAAAAAACAGTTACTGAACCAAGGATTCGAACCATAAAGTAAAGAGAGGATGGAGCTGGTTTTATCCCCCCCCCCCCCAAACACCCCCATTGGTTTTTGAAGTCAGGAGGTTTGTTCAAGACCAAGTTACCTCTTCAGAGCCAGAAGTGATCATATGCTGACAAAAGCTTTCTGAGTTTTTGGTTATTTTTTGTTATAGTTGTGGTTAATTGGTTATACAAACAAGACAACCAAATGATTTTGTTTTGTTTGGAGTTTACTGCTTTACAGAGTCACTTTAGCATTGGCTCGCCCATGGCCCACCGATGGCCCCCAGCTCCAGTCTTTTGTCCATGTGGTTATGTCTGACTCCAACGTATAGGCTGTGTGATAGTCAGGGGAGGAACCATGACATCATCTATTGGCTTCTGGTGTTTTAAAGCCAGTAGTTTGTGATTTGTCAGAGACGTCTATGAGTGGTATTGGGTAAGCTAATGATCAATGCTAGTTTACGGACTTGGTAAGATGGAAAATTCATCAAGTACTGTGTAACAAAATGATTTTACGGTCTTGTGGAACTTGGTAAACACAACTACAACAAAAAAGAAACTCAGAAAGTCCGATTTAACAGATCATCACCTGCTGAGTCAGTCAAAGCTATCAAACCCATAGATTGAAGATGGATGACCACATTGTTTATTACAGGTTCAAGTAAATAAATGAGACTGGAATGACTCTTGGGGGTAAAAAGTACTCAGTTCAGTGTTAGTCTGTGGTAGCCAGGGCTTTTTTTTTTCCAACAGCATCTAGTGGTTGGTAGTGGTATTACAAGTTTCAGACACTCCTTCATTGACCTCATATTGCAGCCAAGGCCTTGGCCTCTTGCTCTAAAGAGCCAACATGGCAATGGCCAAATCCCAAACTTTCAGTGGTCCAAAAACCATCACAGTTGCTCTGTCCACTTCTTATTTACAACTGAGGTTTGGAATTTCTGTTCATTGAATATAATGGTAGCTGCCTTGGATAAAGTTAGCAATAGTTCTGTATTGTGTCATGCACTATCAGCAAACTTGCTAGTATGTGTGTTTATACCTGCATTATGCAAAGCTGACATTACTGTTATCACAAACAACTGTATATGTTAACATTAAATGACTGTGATAAACGTATATTTTCTAGTTAGCATTGTGGCTAGTGTTTTGAGTAAGTTAACCCCACCTCCACAGTCTTGTCCAAACATTTGAGCACTTAAATTACTAATGGCAATGGCCCACATACCATAATTGAGGCTCTAAAGTAGAGCTGCGCGATATTGGCAAAACTTGCGATATGTGATATGGGTGTACAGCATTGCGATAATGATAATATTGAGATATTTCTCATTCACCTAAAGAAATACCAATTTCATCTACTAAGAAAAACGTTCCTTAACAATGTTAAAAATGAGTCAGTTGTTTGTATACCGACTCAAGTATTGATAATTTAGGACAAAATGCTACTACAATCAATTACACAATTCTGTCCAAGAACCTGGTGATGCTCCTACCACAGACCTTCAGACACAGTCAAATATTTGGTCATTTTATTCACATGTAAGAATGTGTAAATGGTATGGATCTATTTCATAATAACAAAAATGCCAGAGTACTGCCATGTAAGAGGTTTAACAAAATATTCAATTGCTTGCCTGGTTTGGTAAATACTGCATATTAAAAAAAATAAAATCTTTAAATATAAGTGTTCAGGCCTTGCCCAAAGTTGTGCTCTGAAAATATTCACATCTTTTCAACATTACTTTCAACTGTTTCTTTCCTTTATTTCTTTATCTATTTCTTTTTGTTTTATTATTTATGGGTATTAACATTAGGTACATGGGTGGCGGGGTGTGTGTGTTTGTGTGTGTGTGTGTGTGTGCGTGTCTGTGTATGTATGTGTGGTAGTGGTGGGGTGTACTGATTTTACCAGTGCCACCCACACTGGTGTATGAATGTTCGGTGGTGGTCGGAGGGGCCGTAGGCGCAAAATGGCAGCCACGCTTCTGTCAGTCTGCCCCAGGGCAGCTGTGGCTACAGATGTAGTTTACTACCACCAGAGGGAGAATGTGAGCGCGAATGAATAATGGGTCAATAATGTAAAGCGCTTTGGGTGTCTAGAAAGGCGCTATATAAATCCAATCCATTATTATTATTATTTTATATATAAAGCACTTTGTGCTACATTTCATTGTATGAAAACGTGCTATATAAATAAAGATTGATTGATTAATTGATTGACAATAAGATGTAAACTTGCATTCAACCAGCAGCAGTAGCATTACTTCAGTTTTTTTGCCAGAAAAACTAGTATGTTAAAGTGGTAGAGAAAACCACTCTGGTACCCCATGGCATGTAAAACAGAAAGTTAATTAAAAAAAAGAAAAGAAATTATTGCACATCTTTGTGATATGACTATTCCACACTCTGTTATTACGATAATATTTTTTTGATATAATTTGCAGCCCTACTCTAAAGTATGTCCATAAAACCATTGCATAGTATTACACTCCAAATGTCCACAGTCTTTAAAAAGTCAGTGGATTTTAACCGTGATTCTCTAAAGTACTATAACATGCATGCACAGGGACCGATCACTATCACTACAGTGGAGCCTGTCAGTCATGGCTGTCACATGGGAGGCTCAGAAAGACAGATAAGATGAAATCACCTGCATTTATAAAATGTATACCTGTCAAAAAGAATGCTATTATTGTAATTCCCAAATGCCTAGAAAGCCATTTATGCCATCCTTTTCTGGCATGACGTGACAAATGCACCCAGCAAATGTGTTTCTCTGTTGTATTCACTGTGCAGCAGTGCAAAGCACAAAGAAGTTGGTGCCTAATGACAGAACATTTCTCAAATATCAGTCTTTGCAAGACAGGTGTCAAATTTAACATCCTCCCAAAGAATGGCCTGAATTTGTATTACAGTTTCATTTTTGGGTGCTCATGTAACACCTTGTTTATCTTTCAGCTCTTCCTGTTCATCTCCTGAGAATCAATCGCTAATCCCACATCAGGTCAAAGATGTGCACAGCAGCCAAATTAGGATTATGGTAAGAAACAGGAGCCCTTCAGTGTAAAAAGGGGGAAAAAAAAGAAAAAACAGTGATATCCAGATTGTTCAGTGCCTTGTCATAAGGTCATGTTTTGGTTTGTGGTGTTGGACAGTTTCAACTGATGCATCCTCCACTTCACATCAGGGTTAGACAAAGGCTGATGGTGTGTGTGTGTGTGTGTGGGGGGGGGGGCTTTGGACCACAGGAACACTTACATAACTCAGCAGCAGTTACATATACACTAGTTTTTATTTCTTCTCAAACTGAGCTTTAGCTTGGTTGTAGAAATCACTGCTGCTCCTGCTGCTCCTGCTGCTATATGACTATGTACGAGCCCATGTGCACACGTGAGGCGGATTTACGTATTCTTGCATCTGTGATGAAGGTTTTATTCTATCATAAATCCTTGTATGCAACATTTGTGTTGTGTGTGTGTGTGTGTGTGCGTGTGTGTGTGTGTGTGTGTGGCGAGGATCCACTCTAGTAATCTTGTTGAGTCAGGGACGTCCAGGCTTTCCTCATGTCAAATGCAGCAGATCTTATTTCAATATCAGGCCTGACTTATCTGGAAACACAGCCAACCCACATACATCAGCACACACACCGGTTCATCATTTTCTGTTCAGCCAGTTCAAAATGCAAAGTGAATTGATTTAGAAGCCCTAGAGAGATATATACACTATATCAGACAATTTTTCATGCAGGTTTCAGCTTGTAAAATGCTTTCCGAATCATTTTTATCCCAGGCATGGCAATGAATTTCTTTTATAGTAACAGGTAATCTAGCTGTGTGCATGGAATTCAATTTAAGATACAAATCAGATAGCTGATAAACAGAAAATGGTAATTGCTTTAGTGTTAAGTATGTGAGATCTGGGAGTGTTCTTGTGCTTACATGAAGTTGTTTGGTGATGGGAGTAGATCAGTTGTTGACATTAGCTTACTTAGTTTGGTGACATCTATGAAAACAGCCTAACAACTTATTCAACGCCTCTCCTCTGGTCTTCTACAGCAGCAACAGTGTGAAACCCTATTGACCATTACCCTAGACATGGAGTCAGCTAATATCAAAAAACAACCAGCTCCCAGAAAGACAGACTCTAATCTGAAGATTGCATATGAGCATGTTTTGAATCTCACATATTAAACCTTGAAAACATCTGATCTCAAGGAACTCCCTGATAAAATAAAGAATAAACAAGCAAACAAACAAACAAATAAATAAACATGTACAATTTTTTGTTTTGCATTGTGGTCTGTGTTTTCAGTGTGTTTATTTTACAGGTTGTGTTATTTTGTCATCTTTCACCATTATCTCTACTTCATCTTCATCCTTCTTTTCCAAATATTCCAAATATGGTCATTTGTGTTCCAAAAAAAACAAACAAACAAGATTGCAACAGCCAAAATGCCAAACTTGAGGCTCAAAATGGTGTAAGTGGCTAATTTTACTAAACATTGGACTTAAATACTGGCCCATTTACAGCATCAAACAAGTGCAATGCGAGCTACTGTCATCAATAAAAAAACACCTCCGGACTCCAACACAAACTCTTATAAAGTACATGAACACATGCCAATCTTACATATTGACTCTTTAATTAATAATCTTTTATTTTTCTGATTTCTGCTCCTTAAATGTGAGGATTTGATGCTTTTTTGGTCTTGTTTGATGGATACACGTATGGCACAGTGTGGCAGGCAGTGGAGGCAGTGGTTTCAAACCATCTCAGAATACTCAGCTTTTGAGATGCCTGCTTAGAATGCTAAGGATATCAGGGCTTAGCGTATCGTGCAGCCCACATCATCCTGACTGCAGCAGTCACTTAACAGCTGAATATTACCAAACCCATTGCCCCAGGAAAGAAAAACACTGCTCAGAATCAACTGCCTTTGGCTTGATTCTACAGTCACATGCCAACCTGCCTTTAAAACACAAAATGGTTCTGCTTGAGTGTCTGACAGCACTCCCCAGACAGTTCCCAAACTGGCATTTGCTGATTGAAAAGCTTCCTGGGAGGCAGATACAGCTGCCTGTCTCCTTTCTGTGTTTTCACTGTGACGGTCTACACTGGCAGAGAGCATAGAAACCCAGCCGCAGAGGTGTGTGTATATATGTGTGTGTGTGTGCGTATGTGTGTGAGCGAGGTTATTGGGCTGGTTTAAAGATTTCTGTTTCCTGTGGCCTTGTAGAGATAATGGATTTCAGATTAAACAGCAAAGAGGGGTATGCTAGTCTGGTTGTAGCACCTAGAAGAACGTATACATAATCATGTTATAAAAATAGATGGAGTGCATAATGTTTACTACTTACCAATTCCAATTCTAGAGAGGATTCTATTATTAAAACATGCAAATAGGGCTGTCTGATATGAGAATGTATACACTGTGTTAGAAACGTGTCAACCAGAGGAGATTTGTCTGTTTCCACTGCAGGAGATATCTGTCAGTGTCTGTGCTATATAATTGGGGCAGGTTGTGTAGCAAAATCAGGGCTGGATTCTCCAGCTGCTTCATGAGGTAACATGATTTGGGCTGAAAGACTGCTTAGCATGTGTGATGGTTGGCGGCAGAAATGCACATCTAAGTTGTTTCCAAAACTGCAGTTTGCAAAAGCTGCAGAAGTGAATGATAACGACGGAGTAGAATTGTCATTGTATATGTAGACTGTCCACCTAGAAAAGATGGATTTTACTCATCAACTTGTTCAGATCCTTCCATTGAATAATTACAACTGGAACAACTGCTTTAACCCTTTAACGGCTGCTGTGAGTAGCTGTTCATTACTTAAATAACCATCTGTTTGTTAGAGAGCATACAGGCTGGACTGTGTTTCAATGGAAATAGGTCATGTGGTCTGATGAGTCCAGGATGATCCTGTTCCCAAGTGATGGGTGCATCAGATTGAGAACAGAGGCAGATGAAGTGATTACCCATCATGCCTAGTGTCTACAGTGCAAGTCTGGGGGAGCTGTATTCTGATCTGGGGTTGATTTAGTTGGTCAGGTCTAGGTTAAGCAACGTCATGTGTCCAAAAAAATGATGGCAACAAATGTTGTAACATTGCATAAGCTGATTGAAACAATACCTCTGTGAATGTGTAGTCAAAGATAAAGCCGGTCCAAAGTTTTTTGTCATTGTTATTTGATTAATTGATTTCTTCTAAACTAATAAATGAAATGACTTCCCTATTAACAGTCTATTGTGAATATCGATCAATAAGTTTTAGACAAATTTTAAGAGAGAAAAGTCAAAATTCCCTGATTTGAGCTTGGTAAATTTGAATACTTTCTGATGTCATTGCTCCTATATGACAGTGAACTTAAGGCATCTTCACAGCAACTCGTTTTCTCTGGATTTTTGAGTTTGATCTGAACCTGACTTGCGGGTGTGGAAAAATTCCTGGACTACGATTCAGAGCAAACAGCAGGGCTTTCGTCCAACCATCATGTGGTTCATTTACAGTGTGAAAAGCTTTGTTGATAATTCTGACTTTTACAAATCATGCAAAGCAATTGTTACTAAAAACAAAATAAAAACAGACCACATGTAAAAAGTTCAAAATGATTCAAAATAAGAACATGCTTATGTCAGACCCATGCCTGTCTATTAACCAATCAAGTACAAGTGTCAAGTACAGGGAGATGCACTACATGTTGATGATGATTGCAGGACCTTGTGTCTAATATTGGGCTTTGGGAAACATTGAATATGTTTTACATTTTTTAGAATTTCATAACAACAGTGTGGTTCGACGATATCCTCTTTATGCAGAAGTCTGGTGTTGTGAAATATACCATTACTGTAATTTAATTTATTTATATTGTAATAGATTGTGGTCATGCCACTTACTGCTACGTGCAAATGAATAACAAAAATAAGAGTAACGGTGCAAAGGTCAGCATTTACTCATATCAATTTTCTTTTTCATTAGAGGGGTTGTCAGAGAAGACGGCATAGAGCCTAATGGTTTTGCTGGGTTATTTGTGTTGGTGGCAGGTTTTTTTGACAGCAAACAACACCCCTGGTGACTAATGCCTGTTCAGTCATTTGTTGATTGTAGCTCATTCCACACCATTGCTGTTTTTGTTGTGCAGAAGTATTTTGTAGCTCACTGATTTCTTCTTGTCTTTCCTGTCTCCCCTTCTCCAGGTTCCCATTGCCTCTGGACAATATGAAATCTGACTGACAAGTATTTTGAGCCTCGTTGGATTCTCTAGCTATAAGCGCTTTTAATAATGTAAAGACTGAAAGTGCCAATTGCAGCAAAGGAATTGACACATCATCGCTAATGTTCACAGCTTCCAGAGATGACAAGTTGTTCACACCAATGTCCCATCGCAAAAGATGAGAATATTCAGCAAGTTGAGTCATCAAGGATAAATCAGCAAAATGCATCATCACTTCAACAACCACCCCGTTCAGATTAAAGGCCCACATTATCTCTGCCTCCTCTTGGCCTTTCTCAGCTGTTAGCGCTCCTTGTAGTTACCTCTTCATCAGTTGTCCAACATGCGCCCTTCTCTCGCCACCGCAGTCCTACCACCCAGGACCCGTTCCCACAATGCACCCAATGTCGCAGTGGGTGGCCGTGAGCACCTGTCAGCTCCACGAAGGCGTAGCCCCCACCTTCGTCACACACTCAGTCCAGAAAACCTGCGAACTCTGGCCGAAAGGGGCGGGGCTGCTGTGGATACCGCCTCTGTGGTTAGCAGCCCAATCGGACTTCCTCGAGCTAACAGCGACACAGACTTGGTGACGTCACAGAGTCGCTCATCACTAACAGCATCCACTCTGGAATATACTTTGAACCGCGGCCAGAACCTCGTCATATCCTGGGATATCAAGGAGGAAGTGGATGCTACCGACTGGATCGGGCTCTACCACATTGGTAAGAAGATTTTTTCCATGATTTTACTTGTAGTAATTTCATTTTAACATGTTTACTGACAAGATAACAGGCACAAGTCAAGTTTAATGCTTTTGAAGTAAGTCAGGTCAAAGGTTACCATAAATAAATGGCAAGTCTATAAGAAATGTCGGTGATGTAAATACTATTGGACATGAAGGAAGGACCACTTTTTGATTTCATATTGAAATGTGTTTTTGCTGATGGGTCAGTGGTTGAAACATTGGTTTCAAGTCAATGCACCAACAACACCATGGGCTATTGGGGTATTTTTGGTAATGCTTTTGGAGTAATAATATTAAGCTGAAACAATGAAATATTGCTTTGGACATGTTGCCGTGTCTTTGCAATTTCAAGGCATTTGGCTCAGCCTTGTAGTTGTGGTTGGCATATGATGGCAGTGATTCTACGCTTGCGCTAGCCTATTGCCACATCGCCATTGGCGATGCATTTTCCTGGTTGGCGAAGTTGTTCTCCTCCCATGTAACCACAGTGGCGAAGGTATTTTTTAGTAAAATCAACCAACTTACATCTCTGGTTGAAAATGTCCGAGCAATAACCATGGAAAATAACAAATACAGTCTCCACTACTGAAGAGCGCTGCCGAGAGCGATCAAACTCACCCGAACGTTTCAGATTTTTTATGAATTCACACTGCACAGACAGAGAGGGGTATGGAGCAGTGCAGACCGCCACCAGCAGAAGTGAAAACGAAACTTCTGGCTCATTTATCTTTTTTCTACCTGCTACAGCTTTGCTTTTAAATCTTACCAGCGAAAACGCTGCAATATTAGTATCACATTAGTGTTGCCTCTGTCGTCTCCATGTTTGTTATTACTGACTTTCTTCTTCTTCTTCTCAAAAAACTTTACTCTTCTTCGTGGTATTTGTCCAGTATGGTTATTTAAGAGCGGCGCCCCCTCATGGATTAATTGACAAACGCTCATTCCAACACATGAAATGTCAGCAGCAGCACTTTTTTCAAGTCAGACTAATGAGAACGACAATAAAGCACATTTACAAAAGGAACTAAGAACTGGAATGGGATCATTAAGTACTAATATCGATACTCGGTATCGACAGGTACTCAAAAGTAAGTTCTCATACTCGTACTCGGTCTGGAAAAAAGTGGTATTGGTGCATCCCTAATGTATGATATCATACTTAGAGGTGTCTCACTGGTAAATTTATTTTATATTGAATCTCATGAACATCAGTGGTCAGAATAATTGTATTTATAAGTCTATCATTTATTGTTTTGTTATACATTAGATTAGAAATAAAAATAGATTAGATGAAAATGTTGACTTCAGTTAATTTTTATGATTTTTTTTGTATGAAACTGAAACCAGACTGAACATATATTTAAGCTCAAAATGCACTAGAATGCAGGAAAAAGACTTCCTTTTTCCCAAAATTTCCCGGGGGAGCTATGCTCGTCGCCATGGTCTGCTACACGCCCTGCTGCAGGGACCCAGACTGGACCCAGACTGGCTGTGGCTTTTTGTGGCTACACTCATTTCTACTAATGTAGCCACAGTGGCTGTATCTTTCATTTTCCTAGCGCAAGCACAGTGATTGAAGTGGTCACTTTTACAAATGGTACTCTAAAACAACCTTCAAACATCATCTATCAGATGCAATTTGAATGATTTTGTCTTTTGTTGTGCTTTTGGTTTAACAGCTATTAGCTGAAGGACTTTACCCTTCTTGTCCTCAAGTCTTGTTTTGCTATCGGGTGCTGAGAATAGCCAGGTAGAGTGCAGGATCCTCCAACTCAAAGTCAATACTGAAACAGGAGACTTTACACAGGACTAAAGGCTGAGTCGACATGTAACAGCAGTGCTATGGTGTACGATAACACACACACCATCACAAACCGCGCATGTCTCCAAGCTGAGCCCAGGTGGTCTCCAATAATGTATGCTAATCCTGCTTAGAGACAGGAATTTGACAGGGGAAATACATTGACCTACACACTGTAAAAGGCTATCAGGCTCAAACTGTCAGGCAGATCTGTCCATCAGAGTGAAAAGTAATACACGAGCCATGGTGTTTCACCAGCACACCTGTTGTCAAAATCTATCAGTGATTTCCTGTTTTGTTATAAAGAGCTGAAGTCAAGATTTCACCTCTGGGAGAGCCACTGTTCTACTTAAAGCTGTATCACATTAAGTGAACAACACAAATAATGTGCAGCACTGTATTCACTTGTGGATGTTCTATTGTCCACATCATACTGGTATGAAATGGCTATTGTGTTGCTTGGTGAAATCGTAGTAAAATAGTGAAACTTTTGTCACATCATCTTCAATGTAACACAAACTGCAGATGAAAAATAGCCATTAGGCTAACTCTGGTGCATTTACAACAATGTGAATCAATGTACAATGTCTCTGTTAAGTAAACCAACAAATAAAATAAATAAATAAATAAAACAAACAGGGAAAGTGGCTGCAAGACAAAACATTGAATACAGCGCCAGGCTAATAGGCTAAGGGTGGATTTAGTCTGTTTCATACTGTGAGAACTCAGCGACAGAGGATTGTCTCTGTCCAGTCAGTTGTCTGTAAAATGTTTTCATGTCTCCTTTTGGTATCACAGGAGCTTGCTTGCAGCCTCTATGGAGGTGATACTAAATAAGTACCAAATACTGTCCACACCGTTAGTCTGATGGGAAACCAACCGAGGTGAATAGAGTCAAGTCAAGTTGAGCTGTGCAGTGTAGTAGAAGATCTTCTTAAGGTGGTCTAAATCTACAGATCAGTCTAAAACATCAGTGTGACACTGGCCAGCCAATAATCAGTAGTATATTACAATGATGTTTGGGGAAAAGTGCTGTGAGCCACAGAGCATAATCTATTGTGTTGGTAATGGATAATGGATTTCTGGAAACAATGGGCGTCTTTGGCTTCAAAGAGGTCAAACCAACTGGCAGACTGCATTCTGACTTGTAAAGCCTTCATGGTCATTTAAAGTCATTAGGAATAACAAAATTAACCTTTAGAGCAAGTCTTATAAGGACATCATGCAATTATTTTACAACACAATGTAACTAATTATCTTTTTTACTTGTTAATCAAGCAGTAATTTCTGATGACCTCCAGGTCTTAACCAGTCTGGATGAGTTCATTAGAGACAGTCCAGGTGTACTGTAACTGGGACTGGTGTATGGGGGAAGAGATAGTGTGAATGGTTGGTGCCGGGCGGGGCGCCGGGTCACTTTATATTGATCATAAGGCTGCCAGGACTTCATTACCTGCTCTAGGGTCTTATACCCAAGAGGGGCTACCGCTTTCCTTGACTAAGCAGACATTCAATGATAAGCAACTTTGCCCTCCCCTTCTCCACTCACAGTCAATACACACTCACACAGCCATGCTCACACACGTACGCAAAACACACACACACCTCCACTCTCCAGCAGTCAGCTGAGCTCGATGCTTCATTATTCTGTGTACAAAAATGCTACGTACAGCGGAATTCCCCCTCCCTGTTTTAACTCACAGGAAGTTTTGAGTTCGTCCTTCTGGTTAGAGGTTGGACACAAGCTATTTTGGGAATGGATTTCACTGATTAAAGGCAAACTTGTATGTTGGAAGACAGAGTCCGCAGACTAAATATACTGTACTGTGGGGGATGAGGAGGAACAGATGCAGTGGTAGCAGGATGCAGGGTTGTCATCTGGAGTTTGTTGAACATAGTTCTGTTTAACATTGTTTGGTTTCAAATCAAGGGGTAATGTCAACATGTGAAGATTTGTATCTTATCTTGTAATCCATACGAACACAACCCCATGTCTAACTGTTCTTTCATCCTTCAGATGAAACCAGTCCATCCAATGTGTGGGACTGTAAGAACCGAGGGGTTAATGGCACCCAGAAGGGTCAGATCGTCTGGAGGCTGGAGCCTGGCCCTTACTTTATGGAGCGTAAGTCACTGCTGGCCACAATACTTTATCCCAAAAACAAAAAGAAAGGCAGAGTGTAAGATTTAGAGAGAACTATTTGGCAAAAAAGTAATGTAGTATTCGTGACTGTGTTTTCATCATTTTATAAGTACAAATAAGAATTGTGTCTTGGTTATTCTATTCCACTGAGTCCATCCAGGCTGCCTTCTCAAAGTCAGTAATTCAAATCCTCTGTCAGCACCTCTGTAACCCTTTGTGTTATGTTTTTTCTGTGCACATTAGAACATCAGGATGAATCAGAATATTGAAAATGTACAGGGATAATATCAATGGCCTATGTACATATTAATGATATGCTGAATAAGTACAGGGGTCTCACTCAGGATTAAAAACAATCTACTATCTTAATAAAGTCATGAAATTTTAATAAAACAATAGCATTTCTAGCATTGTCAAATTTCCCAGCTGAACCAAAAGCAGCAGTCTGAGGCCAAGAGCTGCAGGTTGTATTTGATGTGTTATTGCTCACCTAGCAATAGCATTATGATACATTATTTTATGTTGCATGATTGCTTAATATCTGTTTAGAAGGCTCATACACCTAAAACAGTAGTGTTATAACTTTTTCTCTGCATCATATAAATCTAAATGCTGAAAAGTATGTCTCTGTATGTTTGTCCCATGTCTGTAAATTTTAATGTGGTTGAAGCCATTGCTGAAAATCATGCCAGGGGATTTTGTGATTGTGAGATTGGCTTTTTTTTTTTTCACGGAGTGAACGTGTAATTTGACAGATTTTTAGCAGTCACTACGCAATCTCACCACTAGATGCCATTAATTCCCACACTCTGCACGAAGCGACTCCTGTCAACAACTCAGGTTTTGACAGTGATACAAATTGACTTTGCATAAATAATGTAAATGCAATGATCTTAGAATAGATTTTTTCCTGTATGTCAGAAAACATGGAGAAAAAATCTAAAACAAAAAACAAAAAACTGAAGCAGAAACATTTGTGGGGTGTCACTGCTAAAAGTGTTAGGTTTAATTAAAGTCATCGTTCAAAGATAAATCTTGCCATTTTCTGTTCTTTTGTTATGAGGAATAAAGCCTATGGAAAAACTAATGACAGCTAAAAATTCATCCTATGATACTGACTTTGTATCTGTAGATTAATTTAGCTTATTTTTCTATAGGTGTTTTATTGTTATTTCTATAAAGCTCCACTGTTGTTCAAAAATTATTAAAAAGATGTAATTTAAAACATGTCACTGAACTGTTGCATCAGGTTACATCCTCTTCATGGACTACAAAGGTAAAGTAGTTTTTCACTAAAACACCATCAAACAGCAAAACTAGCAGGAAAACTGTTTCCTGCAGAACAAAAATGTCAACCAGTGCAACGAGAGGGCTCAGCGATGTGTTTCTAGTCATTTTCATATGAGAGTGGAGCTGTTTAAGTCCTGTATGTCTGACCAGATGGTGAAAATGGCGTCAGGTAATGATCAGTGTCTTTTCATTCTTCATCCCATTACTTTGTGCAGCTGAGACCAAGATCTGTTTCAAGTACTATCATGGAGTGAGTGGAGCCCTGAGAGCCACGACCCCCTGCATCACCGTGAAGAATCCTGCAGTCCTGGTCTGTGTTAGGACAGAGAAGTTTGCACTCTACACCTTGCATTTTTAGTCTTATCTTTTAGCATTTTCACTGAAATCATGTGGGGGTCAAGAATGTACACAATTAATAGCAAGTGTAACCTAAAAAAACAACAGTAACTTGTAGAATCCTGTATTAAAATGTTGTTTTACAGCAGGTGAGTAGAACAAACAAAAAAAAACCCAACATTTTAGAATATTTTACAGTTCATTCAAAAAATATTCATGGTTTGCAGCTGCAAAATAATAAGACAATAGGTTTGGTAAAGTAGAATAGATGATCTCTGAAATGGATATTTAAACTGTAGCAGCTGCAAATTTCAGATATTATCTGAAAACCGTGAAAGTTGTGTAAGTTACAGAATTTATGATATAATCAAACCTTGTAGTTGACTAGCCAACCATGAAATGATGTGTTTGTATGCCCACTGGAACAACCAATCAAATACAGTCACGGAAAACATTATCAGACCACCCCTTGTTTCCTTCATTATCTTGTTCATTTTAATGCCTGGTACAACTAAAGGTACGTTTGTTTGGACAAATATAATGATAACAACAAAAATAGGTCATAATAGTTTAATTTCAGAGCTGATATCTAGCCATTTTCCATGTTTTCTTGATAATAACCAAAATCACTTCAGTTCTTACATCAATATCTATGGCATTGTGCAGCCAAAAACAGTGCTTTTAGGCATTCCATGTTTTCTTTTCTGTCTGTTTTAGTCACATGATACACACAGGAGTTAGTACTTGATTGCATAATCATTGTTTTTGATAACTTTTGATTGTCTAATCATCTTTTCTGTCACTGCAATGTTAGACACATTCAAGGTTCAAAGATTTTTTTATTGTCAGTTCACTAGATGCAAAGGACATACAGAGAATTGCGATACCGTTTCTCTCTCACCTCGTTAAATGATGCTACTTCCTGCTTTCAGTGAGGTTAATGTTCACCTCTTCCCGTCTGCTCCTGCATTAATGTTCTGATATGCATAAATTTATTGGGACAAATACAAATGGTGTGTCCTCAGTTTAGTCAGGAACACAAACTTCTGTTGTGTTTTTTATCAGGTGGAGGGTTTGGCAGAGCAGGTTGGCATAGAGCATCCACGGAAACTGATCAGTTTCACTTTAACAGGTGAGTTTACAAAAAGACATATGTGACTAATCTTTTTTTGTACCGAACTAAGTCAACTTTCATCTTATCAGCAGCCCTCAGTAACAAAGTAGCAAACTTCAAATGCACAAAGAGCTCCAAAATCACAGACCAGACATCTGTAAACTCATTTGTATTTCAGACTGAAGTAGAGTAAATATTTCAAGCTGTTTTCACAAATCCGTGGCACCCGAAGTGGCTTTGCTCCTCTGCAAATAAAAATATCAATGAGAGAGAAAAAATGCAAACAATTTCAGAGCTTTAGGAAAAAACAGCAATCATCAGAAATGGACTCGACATTGTATGAAATGTGAGGTTTCAATACAAAGGCTTGGGATTGTTTCAAAGGTTAGTTTCAGGGGCATATTTATGACTTTGGGCTAGAGTTTGAGTTACATTTGAGTCCTGTTTGAATGGAAGTAGTGGAGCTGGTATTTTATGTATTTCTGAAAATACAGTTTACTTTTAAGTCTCTTAGCTGTAGACCTGTTATAATCCTAACACTGTTATTTATTTTATTTATTAATTTATTTCTTTTGAGCAGAAGAAAGAGTCAAAACTTTTATGTGTACGAAGAATTAATAGCAGAGCAAATACATTAATATATAGAGGTGATCAAGACAATATAGCAATTGCCATGTACACTAGTAATAACAAAATAAATTCAGTAACTATTGCTCAAAAAGGAGTGGGAAGAAGAAAACTTATTAAATCCCACCCCTACCTCTCATTTACATAACATAACACATTACTTGGGTTTCTTTAATGATAAAGTTACATGTGTTTAGAGTCCTAATAAAGTAAGTAACAGCTAGTAAACGGATAAGGAAAACTGTGAAACTATGAAAAAGCTAATGGAACTAGGGCTGAGTAAGAAAAGAATATCTTCAGACAAGGTGTAATGCAGTGGCAGTGGCATGAGTCATAAAAAGTTCATATTTCAAAAATTTCTAAATGTTTCTATAAAATAATGAAGGTAAACCATAGACTGCATATAATTAGTGGATGGATGATCCATGACAACACCCATTGGTTTCTGAACCAGGGAACAGCCAGTAGTTTGCGATTAATCCATCACCATGTTGACTTTTTGTAGCCGATAGTGATCATATTCGTACAAAAGCAGTGGAACTACATGAGCCCAAGGGGTCAAAGGTCAGCTAACCTGAACACTAGCTTACTAACTAGGTAGAATGGAAAACTTCATTTAACAGTGTGGAGGAAAGTCATTTTACGATCTTGTTAGTCAGATAAGCCTTCTAATTTCCTTGAGATCTAATAAATGGAGGAAGGTTTTAAAGGTGGACCACCAGGTCACAGAGTCCATATTAAACAGATGAGACTTTAATGAGTCCTAAAGAAAAACTGACTTAGCATTTTTAGAGAAGTTTAATGTAAATCTGTGGGTGTCAGGGCTTTTTGGAGCCAATTGGAGTCAATCCTAGTGGTTAAAAGTGGCATTGCAATAATGAAATCTTACTTATTGACTTCATTTTGGAGCTGAGGTCCTTGCCCATTGTGGTTAATGCTAATGGAACTAGGGTTAGGGTACCATGAATAGGGTGGACATAAAAACTTAAGTGTTGTATGACGTAGTGTTTAGTCATCTCCTTTTTTGGTTTTGTCGGTGCATCACCAACCATCTATAGTATATCAACAGGAAAAATAGAGACCCAATCATAAAAGACGGGAGCTCTAAACCTCCACAGGACAGTTTGAAGTCTTATTGCTTGCACCGAAATTACAGTCTTCTCAAAGGCATCATCAATACATCTGTAAAATAAGAAAAGTAAAACTTATGTGAAAATGCAGCTTTTTGTTCTTAATGTCCTCCATCCTCCCACAGATCTCCGTGCCACCGGCCTGAAGAAGGGCATGTTTTTTAATCCAGACCCTTACCTGAAGATGTCCATCCACCCAGGGAAGAGAAGTGTCTTTCCTGTCTTCAGCCACCATGGGCAGGAACGACGATCGGCTATTATTGCTAACACAACTAACCCTGTGTGGCACGGGGAGGTGATGTTTACACCTTTGGATATTACAGTATAACACTGCAATAAACATACTGTCACTTACCTAAAATAAGGAGAATATCTCAATATTTTTTCATTGAGACATATGCTCACATGCATAAACAATAAAGTATACAATAGCTAATGTCTGCAACATATACACACATACACATTTGCAAGTATTGCATGGGAAAACATAGAAACTCCATAATAGCTTTTTCCACTTATAAAGTGGAAAAGAAGCTGTTTCCAGCAGCTTCCTGAATGTCCCATAAAGCTTTTCAGTTTGTAAACTTGTAAACTGGTGGTTTTGTTTCCAGTTTTTTGCCTCTTCTTCTACTCTATTTATTAAACCTTTGTATATCATATTATATATATATATATATATATTATTATATTATATTATGTATGATATGCTATCATGTATCATATTGTTAGCCTCGTAGCATAATTGCCTAAGTCATAATTTTGGACAAATTATGATATCTGCATAAAATAACTCAGCAGTGTTAGGGGAGTAAAGTTACACAGATACCACAATTTGACCAAAAACATGACTTAGGCAATTATGCTATCAAGCTAATGATATATAAGTTTGCTTTAAATGTACTTATCCCCTTAATTGCCACATGGAACACATCTATACTTTTAAACCTTTTGAAAGTATTGTATTTTCATGCTTTTGTCTCTCTGCAGAAATACACTTTTGTAGCTCTAATGACAGACATCCTATACATTGAGGTAAAGGACAAATTCGCAAAAAGCCGACCAATCATCAAACGCTTTCTGGGTCAGCTGACTATACCTGTGCAGCGGCTTATTGAAAAAATACCAGGGTAGGTGATATTCACTACAATCTTTACAGTCTACAGTCTATATCAGAAGCACATTTATAATGGAATACTTCACTGTAAAAATTTGCTGTGTTGTGTCCCAGATAAACACAAGTTCACACATCTGTTGCTGATTATGCACCTTGGTTTTAATGCACTTGTTTTTTTCTGTCTGTTTGCCTCTTCAGAGTCCAGCCTGTGAGTTTCTCCCTGTGTAGGCGCCTGCCCACCGAACATGTCAGTGGTCAGCTACAATTCAAAGTGGAGCTCACCTCTACAGGACCTGATGGTAAATTTATGTAGAAATGTTTAAAGGGGCAAATTCTCTTATTTTGAAAACTTATTTAAAACTTCCAAATGCAAAAAAAAAAAAAAATCTCAATGATCAACAGATTGTGAAGAACAGTTTTGATGCTGTGTTTAATGTGTTAGTATATTTTGTTTCAACGATACACACTCAAATATCTTTAGGATGCTAACCACCTAGCCCCCTGTTCCTTCTCAAAATACTACTGTGTACCTCAAGAGGTACAGACTCGCTGTAGTATCCTGTGTGCCCTCTGTCTAATATTAGAAAAAGTAGTGCTGCCTAGGGGGTATATTCTAACATCTTGTGCTTCCTGTAGAAGAATAAGAGAGAGAACAACAGCAAACACAGCGATGGCAGACTGACAGTGGATTAACTCAAAATCTTTAGCCTAGCTAATAACCATACAAACCAACCAAAATGTGTTGATATATTGTTTCTTGTTTTTTGGGGGGGATTTTTTGCAACTATGGTAAAAACTGAAAGAAGCAAGGGATAATTGAAGCTATAAACTGAAACTGCATGTAAAGATGTTGTGTTATCTTGACCAAATTGCTTGGTCATTATTGGGAACTCCAGGGACACTGACTAATGATGTGGACATCATTGTTTAGTTCCACTTGTCATTTTAGTTCATTTGTCATTTTAGTTCACTTTATTTTCCCTCAAGAGAAGTTTGATCTCTGCATTAACCCATACTAGCTGAGTAGGAGAAGTACTCTGGGTAAGGTCAAAGACCGAAAGATTGAGCTAGCATAGCAGACAAACCTAATTCCACATACTTTAGAATTTTTTTTAATTGTTCAAATTTGGTCCCTGTCTAAGGACATATTTATTCTTTATTGCACTGAATGATCAACTGATTGTTTCACTTTTGCGTCAGTATTTGTTCCTTGGTAAATTTTCATCAAATTGAGTTACTTCAGAGCTGAAATCAGTGGATCTGAACCAAATAAATCAACCGCAAGACTGTAACTAAATATTACCCAAACATGCATGCATTTGGATACGTCTACATTCTGGTGATGTCTTCTAATCATATTTTACTTGTTAGTTTTATGACATCATTTTGTTCTTGTCTTTATCTTTAACTCTCTATGGAGACGCAGTTGGCTCTACCGTAGCTAAGTGTTATTAGTGTCCCTGCAGTGCACACGTTATGCTCAGCAGCAGTCTCTGCTGGGTCCTTGCCCCAGCTGTTTTTATATATGTAGGATGGTTTATTAAAGGACACTGCACCTCAAAGGTGCTGTGCAGTATGTTGTTTATAACCTGTAGTTAGTTTCTATTTAAGTGCACATATAGAGAACATTTTTGCTGCAGATACAGTTCTGTAGCAGTGGTGATATTTCTAGGAACAGATCTTGGATGGGGGCCAATGATTTGTCTGACTTTTATAGGGTTTTCAACAAATGTTATGTAATTGTTTCCCATAGGCTTTCACACCTACGTGTCAATACATACATATGCTGTACTCATGAAGTCAGACATCTCAGGTACTGGTCCTATCACCAAGGCAACAAAAAAAAAGAAATCTCAGTGTCTCCTTTTCTGAGCTTCCACAGAGGCTGACTGACTTTTTGTAATCCTCAGACATGATGGATCATTTGTAATAACATAACATAGTGTAAGGTTTAAGTTGATATAGTGTAAGGTTTAAGTTGATATTACTTTGGCAAGTTTCACAACTCATTCTTCCCGACTCCACCCTTAATATAGCAGTGTTATCTTGACCATGATTGATTGAGTACAATCTACTGTAGTCTACCTCATCCAAAGAATTAAAACCATCACTTCAGCATGGACCTGAAACTGAAGGAGCAGTATTCCACGGAGGAAACAGGGTGTTTGCTTGTGCACTATCAAGTAGCCTCTATCTTGATAATTCACTCACAGATTTGAGGTTAAAACAACTCCATTCTCACCCAAAAAAAGATCCAGAAACTAGCACAAGTCGACAGCTTGTCCAGGTTTGTGTTGGTGGAAATGTTGTAAGTTTTGGTCTTTTTGCAGTGGGCATCAACATCATCATCATCAACCATAAACTCTTGCCTTTCTTTGGTGATAGTTGGAGTTAATTTTGGAATCTTAATCTAACAAACTGTTGTTTTGATTTACCATAATTTGCTTTCTTTAACTTGCATTTTCTCAACATGCAATCTGTTCTGTGAAGGTGCCTCTCCTGATTCTATTATTGGGATTTCATCACTGAACGGCGCTCCAGGGACTCCATCTGATGATGAGGATTTGCCCCATCATCTTCCAGGAGTGGTCTCTGCAGGACCCTCACCTACAGGGTCCCAGGGCTCACAAGGAATGTGGGAAGGCGGGGCCACGGCCTGCCCAGAAAAAGACCTGTCCCTTGTGGGAGCTGAGGGCAGATTTGTGGAGCCCGAAAGTCTGTCAGGCCATGAAATGCTCCAGAGGTCCCTCAGTGAGGGCCTGGATGCTATAGAGGCACCCAAGGGTCCAGGTGAGAGACCTCTAGGAGCTGCCTCCCCCAAACTACGTTCTAGTTTTCCCACACACACAAGGCTCAGCGCTATGTTACACATTGATTCAGATGAGGACGATGAGAGATCCGGGGCTAATGACATCACTCCGGTGCCGCTGTCACCGCTGCTGATGAATGGGGACCCTCCAGAGGTCAGCGGCCTTGATGAAGACGACCCATTTCCAGAGCTTCAGCTGGAGGCAGAGCAGCTGGATCGCTCAGTGCTGGAGGAGGAACCTGAGGGTACTGGAGCTGTGACAGAAGGCTTGCCTCCTGAGATCGAGGTGGCTGAAGAGGTGGAGCCGGGTCTGGACATGGAGGAGCCAGATGTCTTCTCTGAAGTAGAAGAAGCTTCTTTTGCAGAAGCTGTGACCCATAATGCTTTGCAAGAGGGTGTAGATGTACATGAGGAAGTAAGGGGGCCTGGGGAGGACCCATCATCAGAGATTGACACCTGCTCCATGGCAACAGCCCCACAGACAGTTTTTTCAACATCAGAGAGCTGTCCCATCACACTGACCACTGCTGTGGTGAGTTGACTACGCTCATATGAAATACTGTCTGTGTTCAGTCCTGAAAACATAAGCTTACACCGAGGATAGGATAGCTAATATAACAATTTGGCCAATCACTGAAGACACTACAAGTGGTTTTGTTTTTTTGCTTTTTAATTGATTTGTTTATCTTGTTTTCATACTGTTTTGTTAGCACACTAACTACTCCCATGATATCCATGTGCTAACTGCTAAATGTATCGTTTAGTGTCCAAAGTTACCACCGAAGAAGGTAGGGAGGGGAAGTTTGATCTCTGTGTTAACCCTGCGTTAACTAGTACACTAGGAGCAGTACAATGGGTAAGGCTACAGACAGGATACGTAACTTAGCAAGTTTTTTTGTTTGTTTTTTTTTATTACACTTTCATTATTAATTTAGGACAAAGTGCATTGATGCATTTATGTGTATTCTTTGAGAGAGGTCAGAGAGAATGAGCTTTTTTGAAGTTGTAGTTTTGTTTGAGACTTGAGTAAGGCTGCACCTCTCTGTTTCAGAGCAGAGAATCCTTTGACTTTTTCATGATTTTAATACCTAATTCCATTCACTTCGTAATTTTTTTTGATCGTTCAAATTTGGTCCCTGGTTAAGGACACATTTATTCTTTATTGCACTGAATAATCAACGGATTGTTTCACTTTTGCGTCAGTATTTGTTCCTTGGTAAATTTCAATCAAATTGAGTTACTTCCGTGCTGAAATCAATGGATCTGAACCAAATAAATCAACCACGAGACTGTAACTAAATATTACCCAAACATGCATGCATTTGGATACGTCTACATTCTGGTGATGTCTTCTAATCATATTTTACTTCTGTTAGTTTTATGACATCATTTTGTTCTTGTCTTTATCTTTAACTCTCTATGGAGACGCAGTTGGCTCTACCGTAGCTAAGTGTTATTAGTGTCCCTGCAGTGCACACGTTATGCTCAGCAGCAGTCTCTGCTGGGTCCTTGCCCCAGCTGTTTTTATATATGTAGGATGGTTTATTAAAGGACACTGCACCTCAAAGGTGCTGTGCAGTATGTTGTTTATAACCTGTAGTTAGTTTCTATTTAAGTGCACATATAGAGAACATTTTTGCTGCAGATACAGTCCTGTAGCAGTGGTGATATTTCTAGGAACAGATCTTGGATGGGGACCAATGATGTGTCTGACTTCTATAGCGTTTTCTACAAATGTTATGTAGTTGTTTCCCATAGGCTTTCACGCCTACGTGTCAATACATACACATGCTGTATTCATGAAGTCAGACATCTCAGTTACTGGTCCCATCACCTAGGCAACAAATAAAGAAATCTCAGTGTCTCCTGTTCTGAGCTTCCACAGAGGCTGACTGACTTTTTGTAATCCTCAGACATGATGGATCATTTGTATTTAACATAACATAGTGTAAGGTTTAAGTTGATATTACTTAGGCAAGTTTCACTCCTCATTCTTCCCACCTCCACCCTCTTCTGGCTCTAAATACCAAAATGACAATGACAAAATGTCCAAACATCAGGCTTTAAAAGAGTAGTCCACCAGCTACTTGCAACTTTTATATACATCTGTGGTCTATCTCTAGTTTACATGTCCTGGATCAAATTGATAATCTTGTTAAATTAGGAGTAATAGCGCAAAATTACTGTTCATGTAAACGTGGTCAGTGCATGTCAACCAGAATCCTCTGGAGCTGAAAAGTGAAGCCAGTTTAGAAATTTGAAAATCTGCAGTAACTTCATTGATGATTCGAGGCTGACTCCAAAAGGGAGTCAATCCCCATAGACTTTACAGCAGAAATAGACGTGTTTACAGCCTGGTACAAAAAAATGACACTGGTCTATTTAGTTCACTTGATTGTTTTTAATATAACTAACCCATTCAGATTATCTAAAGCTAAAAAGTTCTGCATAATAAGGGAAGTGGTCGCTGTAATTTACAGGTGAGTCTGTGTCTACATAGACTTTGATTGAAAGCTAGCATTAGCATCTCAGCTGCTGAGCCAGACACTGAGTTCAACTTATTTTTTTCCCTGACAGGCAGTTTATGGAATTCAGAGGATTCTGTTAAATTTACTGATACTTTATTATTATAACCAGAGTAACTTCACTCCATTAGCTGATGTTAGGAGTAATTCATATTGAATTATCTGTCTAATTGTTAATTTGTTTAATTACCTCTAGTAGTTTTAATACATGTTCATACTTGTCATAACTTAGATATTACTCTTATCAGTGTGCTTGTTTTTAAGGAGCTGAAATTCCTTGATGATGATTCTTACACTGTTAGTTCATATAGTCTGTGTTTTTAGTAAATTATGGTTTCACAGTTTGCTCTTCTCCAACTCCACCCACTTGTTTCCATAAAACCAACCTGTCAACAGCTATGTTGCACTTATCTTATCAAAGCTTCAAAGCTGCAGTTCACAAACCGATGGCTAACATCCCTAAGAGCTCATCTACTTCATACCTGAACATACTATGTAACGTAACCTGCATATCTATTTGTGTCTAAAATGCTTTTAGTGTGAAAATAACAAGATTTCTTTGTTGATTTCTTTCTATCACTCTGCCCTCATCTCTATTTTCACTTTTTTTGTTGGGGATGTTATGTAGGAGGCAGAGGAAGGAGCTGAGGCTGCCATAGACCCAGGGGGGGACATGGTTTCTGACACCCCACCGACAAACCAGGCTGTTGACGATGAAGGCGGTGGGCTGGGAGCTGTCAGTGAGGTGGAAGGAGAAGCCCCTGTGGGGGGAGTGCATGAGGAGTTGGAGGAGATCACTGTGAGGAGGCTGAGCCTCCAGGCGGCTGGGGGTGTGGCCGAAGAACAGGAAGGGGAGGAGACAAAGGAGGTGGGGTCTGCGGATTCTGAACAAGTTACCACAGAAACAGATGGAGAGGAAGGTAACAGCTAAATGTCGTTGCTGTACATTCTATTTTGGATTTTTGTCATCTAGCACTTTAAATGTTTTCTATGAGGTGTCCTTGTCAAAATGTTTTAATGTTTGAAGATTCTTTAAAGACACTGTTTTTTCTCCCGTGACGTCTGTGGAAATAAATAAAAACAGGAATTTCACAAAAGTAATAGGAAGAAAAATAAAGCTGTCAAGCCTGATTTTAAATTTAAGTAATATATAATAATGTGTAATTTTACAAAAATCTTTGTCTTAACAAGATATTCCAGCAAATTTTGAACTAGATTTTACAAATAACAGGCTAAAACAGTGCTTTACATTATATCCCAGCTGAGGAATAGACAGTTTTCCTGATGTGAGCTTTTTGGTAGTTCAACATTATTTTTACAACCTCCAGGACTGTTTTATAATGTAAAATTATTTTGTTTATACTCATGAGGCATTTTATCTTTATTTTTAATGATAACATAAACAACATCAACATATGGACACATATGTCTTTGACCTTATTATATCAATGTTCCCTTTTCCTTGTGTCTTCTCTGAGTGCAGGTACCCACGTCAACGGACACCCTGTTCGCTCGCTTCCATCTGTGCGACACGACATCCATCGTTACCAGCGCGTGGATGAGCCGCTACCTCCCAGTGAGTGTGTGTGTCTGCATGCGTTGTCTCATTTGTCCTTTATATCTTTCATTGACAGTGTGTGTTTTTTCTACATTCATGTGGTTCTACTGTATGTCTGTGTCCTACAGAACAAATTGAACCCTGCAGAAAGAAAAACATGTTGATTCTAGATTAAGTTTGGTTAAAAAGTCAAAAAGTCCAAAGAAAGTTTTGGATTCCTGCCATGTTAGTGTGGCTCTAGAATGCTGCAAACTGACATGTTAATTAATAGGAATCATTTTTGAAGTGTCAGTTTTCACATGTTTCCACATCCATTATCTGTTATTGTAAAGATCTTTCTTTACAATTTCAATTTCATTACAAAGAGGGGATGGACTCTCCATTGCTCTGGCATTGCCCGCGGTGAGAGGCGGCGGGCTGGCGTGGGCTTGCTCACAGCCCCTCAGCTCAGCCGTCATGTGTTGGAGTTCACCCCGGTGAACAAGAGGGTCGCGTCCCTGCGCCTTCGGGTCGGGGACAGGTGCCTCACTGTTGTCTCGGCCTACGGGCCGAACAGCAGTGCAGAGTACCCGGCCTTCTTGGAGTCCTTGGGAGGGGTGCTGGATGGTGCTCCGACTGGGGACTCCATTGTTCTCCTGGGTGACTTCAATGCCCACGTGGGCAACGACAGTGAGACCTGGAGGGGGGTGATGGGGAGGAACGGGCTCCCTGATCTGAACCCGAGTGGTGTTTTGTTATTGGACTTCTGTGCTAGTCACAGTTTGTCCATAACAAACACCATGTTCGAACACAGGGATGTCCATAAGTGCACTTGGCACCAGGACACCCTAGGCCGGAGGTCGATGATCGACTTCATTGTCGTATCATCAGACCTCCGACCGCGTGTTTTGGACACCCGGATGAAGAGAGGGGCAGAGCTGTCAACCGATCACCACCTGGTGGTGAGTTGGAGCCGCTGGCGAAGGAGGAAACCGGACCGACTCGGCAGGCCCAAACGTGTTGTGAGGGTCTGTTGGGAACGTCTGGCTGAACCCGATGTCAGTGCCGTCTTCAACTCCCACCTCCGGGAGAGCTTCTCCCAGATCCCGGGGGAGGCTGGGGACATTGAGTCCGAGTGGACCATGTTCTCCACCTCCATTGTCGAAGCGGCTGCTCGGAGCTGTGGTCGCAAGGTCTCAGGTGCCTGTCGTGGCGGCAATCCCCGAACCCGGTGGTGGACCCCGGAAGTAAGGGATGCCGTCAAGCTGAAGAAGGAGTCTTATCGAGCCTTGTTGGCCCGTGGGACTCCTGAGGCAGCTGATGGGTACCGGAAGGCCAAGCGAGCTGCAGCCCGAGCAGTTGTGGAGGCAAAAACTCGGGTCTGGGTGGAGTTTGGGGAGGCCATGGAGGAGGACTATCGGTCGGCCTCGAGGAAATTCTGGCAAACCATCCGGCGCCTCAGAAGGGGAAAGCAGTGCGCCACCAACACTGTTTACAGTGGAAGTGGGGAGCTGCTGACCTCGACTGGGGATGTTGTCGGACGGTGGAAGGAATACTTCGAGGATCTCCTCAATCCCACTGTCACGTCTTCCATGGAGGAAGCAGAGGCTGAGGTCTCAGAGGTGGACTCGTCCATCACCCAAGCTGAAGTCACCGAGGTGGTTGGCAAGCTCCTCGGTGGCAGGGCACCGGGGGTGGATGAGATTCGCCCTGAGTACCTTAAGTCTCTGGATGTGCAGAGACTGTCTTGGTTGACACGTCTCTGTAACATCGCGTGGCGGTCGGGGACAGTACCTCTGGACTGGCAGACCGGGGTGGTGGTCCCCCTTTTTAAGAAGGGGGACCGGAGGATGTGCTCCAACTATAGGGGGATCACACTCCTCAGCCTCCCGGGGAAAGTCTATTCCAAGGTACTGGAGAGGAGGATCCGACCGATAGTCGAACCTCGGATCCAGGAGGAACAATGCGGTTTTCGTCCCAGTCGCGGAACGCTGGACCAGCTCTATACTCTCCATCGGGTGCTCGAGGGTTCATGGGAGTTCGCCCAACCAGTCCACATGTGTTTTGTGGATCTGGAGAAGGCGTTCGACCGTGTCCCTCGTGGTATCCTGTGGGGGGTGCTTCGGGAGTATGGGGTCCGGGGCCCTTTGCTAAGGGCAGTCCGGTCCTTGTATGACCGAAGCGGGAGCCTGGTTCGCATTGCCGGCAGTAAGTCAGACCTGTTCCAGGTGCACGTTGGTCTCCGGCAGGGCTGCCCTTTGTCACCGGTTCTGTTCATTATTTTTATGGACAGAATTTCTAGGCACAGCCAGGGGCCGGAGGGGGTCCGGTTTGGGGACCACAGGATTTCATCTCTGCTTTTTGCAGACGACGTTGTCCTGTTGGCCTCATCGAACCTGGACCTTCAGCGTGCCCTGGGGCGGTTTGCAGCCGAGTGTGAAGCGAGCGGGATGAGGATCAGCACCTCCAAATCCGAGGCCATGGTTCTCGACCGGAAAAAGGTGGTTTGCCCTCTCCGGGTCGGTGGGGAGTCTTTGCCCCAAGTGGAGGAGTTTAAGTATCTCGGGGTCTTGTTCACGAGTGAGGGAAGGATGGAGCGTGAGATTGACAGACGGATCGGTGCAGCATCTGCAGTGATGCAGTCACTGTACCGGTCGGTTGTGGTGAAGAAGGAGCTGAGCCGAGAGGCAGAGCTCTCGATTTACCGGTCAATCTACGTTCCTACCCTCACCTATGGTCATGAACTTTGGGTCATGACCGAAAGGACAAGATCCTGGATACAAGCGGTCGAAATGAGTTTCCTCCGCAGGGTGGCTGGGCGCACCCTTAGGGATAGGGTGAGGAGTTCAGTCACCAGGGAGGAGCTCGGAGTAGAGCCGCTGCTCCTCCGCGTCGAGAGGGGCCAGCTGAGGTGGCTCGGGCATTTGTTTCGGATGCCTCCTGGACGCCTCCCTGGGGAGGTGTTCCGGGCATGTCCCACCGGGAGGAGACCTGGGGGAAGACCCAGGACACGTTGGAGAGACTATGTCTCTCGGCTGGCCTGGGAACGCCTCGGGGTCTCCCCGGAAGAGCTGGAGGAGGTGTCGGGGGAGAGGGAAGTCTGGGCATCCCTGGTTAGACTGTTACCCCCGCGACCCGGCCCCGGATAAGCGGTGGATAATGGATGGATGTAAAGATCTTTCAGGACTTTAGTTTTAATCTCTGCTGTGTCCATAAAAACAGCTTTTGTATCTAGTAAACAATAACTGTGAAGCCACTTTTCCAAGTCCAATGTCAAGACATTTAATTGTCCAGTGTGTTTGAAGACACTTGTGACTAGACAAAATCTGTCACTGGTTAGATTTTCTTCTGTGTGAAACCACAGGGAAGGGGTAGATGGAGAATTTTCATGCCCTTTCAGATCCCTTAAATTATAGTATACAATAAAAACTATCAAGCACTGCAGCCTTAATGAGTTATAAATTACAACCTAACTATAACCTGATTCTAAATCATTTGTAAGTCCTCTAAAAGGTACTGTACAGGGTACAGACTTTTCTTTGAAATCGTAGATACTCATGTCAGGTTGTAAACTGTAGTTATAAATATTCCTCATATCGATGTACGGTTATTGATGTTGTGTTGGCTAGCTTTGAGTTTTCCACTTGTGCTCCCCGAGGCATTAAACACAAACTGTCTACCTATTATGAATTGCCTCTCAGACTGGGAGGCTCGGATCGACAGCCACGGAAGGATCTTTTTTGTGGATCACGTGAACAGGACCACCACGTGGCAGCGTCCTACCGGTCCGCCAGCCCCGCAGGGCCTGACCCGGTCCAACTCCATTCAGCAGATGGAGCAGCTCAACCGCAGGTGGGCTCTGTAAAGAGGAGTCCGCTCTAATAACCACTATGGGATGGTCTCAGTAGGGCTTACTGACATTTTGCAGTTTAAGAATGATACATATTCTATATCTCACAATAACCTGGGTTTGACAGTCTCAGTTTGGTGGGTTTAAACAGCCCAGAGAAGGAAAAGAAGTGCTCTCCCAGAGTCAGAGTGTTCTCCTTTAATGGGACATCGCCTGAGGGTGTCTATTTGTCTTTATCTGGGAGGTTTTAGACTAATGTACCTTTGAATAAACAAAGTTACACAAAGCCTGCCATTGCCATTAGGTAGCTCTCAAAATACCTCCTTTTTAGTTTTGCTTTGGATTTTTAGAGGAATTCACCAATGTTATGTTAGAAAACGGCAATATTTGCTAAAACAATCTTAAGGTTGCTATAGTAAAATCTTCCCTTCTCTCCATCCCAGGTACCAGAGCATTAGGAGGACTATAACTAACAGCGATCGGTCGGAGGACAGCCCTGTTGATCTGCTTCCTGAACCGGAAAGTGAATTGATGCCCCATTCCATTTCTGGTTAGAGCCTTATACCTATTACTGACAGATACAAATGGAGGCCAAATACAGGCTTCATTCACTAGATTCATACTCCAGCTAAATGATAATGATGGTCTCAAACATTAGCAGGAGGATGTTTGATAGTTTGTCTTGAAACTCGACCTGTTTTTGACCATGTTTGGGTCAAGTTCATTTCAAAAATTATTTTAGAGCACTTTTTTCATGATCAGTTAATTCCTTTGAGTAAATGAAGAATATCAAAATTCTTAAATTTCAGCTTCTTAACCCTTCCACTGCCTTCCACATCCATATCCCGTAGACAAAGGCAGCGGAACGGGGTCAAATTGACCCCAAGGATTACATGTGAATATCTTCTGGTGTATCTTTTCCTACGACAGTAAACTTGAATGTCTTTTGCTTTCAAACCAAACCAGACATTTAAGGACTACATCTTGGGCTATAAGAAACATTGATCAACTTATCAGTGTTTTCCATCATTTTACAAACAAATTCTTTAAAAAGTGACTGAAAAGACTTAGATGTGTGACCAAACCACTTTATCAGATACTTTGGATGTCACTTAACATTGTTGGAATATCTTCACCTACATTCCCTGCTTCTGGTATATATTAATGAGAAAAAGAAGTGTGTTTTTTGAGTTGTTTATTGTATATTTGTTGAAGAAGAGGACCTAATAATTCAGGAGCTGACTATTGCTAACTTTGCAAACACTGGAAAATGCTGGTTCAGTGTTAGGCTGTAACTGGAGCGAAGACTCTAGAGCAGTTCTGCAGATGTGAAATGGGGTATGGGAGAAGGAGGTCAGAATTCTAACCTGATGCTGCTCCATGAGTGATCTATGCACTTTTTAGTGCACATGCTCAGTGTGTTGTTTACCTCATTGTATGCAGTGCATGTAATGAGCTGCTGTGTGTGTTAGTGTGTCTTAAGGTTTGGCTTGTGTGTGTGTGTGTGTGTGTGTGTGTGTGTGTGTGTTTCAGATTACCGTCGAGACAGTGCAGTGGGTCACTCCAGCAGTCGTTCACGTCTTTCTTTGCTGCTCCAGTCTCCCAGCGCCAAGTTCCTGTGCAGCCCCGACTTCTTCACCGTGCTGCATTCAAACCCTGTTAGTCCAATGTGCATCACATCCACCTTTAGCATCAAACAGTTAACTCACTGAATTTTGAGCTTTTTTTTTTTTATATATATAATTTTATTTTTTCATTTGGAATGATACTTTACAACAGACAACTAAGCACATTCGTACATCATGTCTTAAAAATCGACAGTGGTAAAGCATGAAATTTAACATACACATGTTCCATATAAGTTCTGACAACAAAAAACAAACTGTTCTTAATGTAAGTCTTCCCTTTTTCTTTTTTTTTTTTTGTGGTTCCATTTTGTTAAACAGATATTATAACTAAAAGATGTCACATTTTTCCCCATATTTTCATTATTCTTATTCCAAAAACAGCAAGGTTCTCCTAGTACAGTATATAGAGTTTAGTTTTATATTTGCAGCAGGTGTTGTATTTTTGTTTCAGTTTAGTTTGTAGTTATTTTATGAAGTGGGTCTCCTAATTCAGTTTGATTTTTGTTTTAGTTTACTTTAGTATTATAGTTTTTAGTACCATATTTCCACAGATAGTGATCAGTGCATTTATTTACCACAGTTGCAGAAAATACTTGAAGGAGGTTTGTAACAGAAACAGGTCTTCATTTTTAATTTCCACTGTTTCGTAAGTGGAAATGGTCCTATTTAATGCAAAACCTCTTTTAAATCTGCACCTGTTTACAGTTTTAAGTACTGTAGTTCTACATTGGGCTTTTCTAACCATCTTTTATTGTTAAAAAAAAAAAGAAAAAAAGCCCTTTCAGCCATTCACTACTTAACATAGCTTTTATTGCGTAAACATCTTTCTGTCACACTTGTAAGTTTATACAAATAATAGCTTTGCTGAAAATGTAAGACTCATACCTGCAGTGACTGAAACCCGACAATAACACTTCAGATGAGTGATCTAGAACGACACAGTGTTGAAAATCGCTAGAATGTATTGTCACATCTATTACATTAAACCTGTAGAAGTGAGCATTGTGCTCAACAGGCAGCTCACTACATGACATCAATCTCAATCACTATTATTACAGACAAATTAATAAATAATAATAATGAGGGATTAGATTTCTATAGTGCTTTTCAAGGCACCCAAAGCACTTTACATTGTTGACTTGTAACTGACACCCGTTTTTATCAGACAGTAGTTTCATCATTTTCGTAATAATATATAATATAATGAGTCAATAATTTTAGATGATTTTAGTTAGTTGTGTAAACTTACAATACAGTTTTATGATAGTAATTTCAATGATTGAAAAACTCTCCATTGACAAAGAGTGACCAAATGATTTGGTAAAGTCAGTGTGACCTAACCTGTCTCTGCATTCATTTCCCAGAGTGCCTACCGCATGTTTACGAGTAACACCTGTCTGAAGCACATGATCAGTAAGGTGCGTCGGGACGCTCACTACTTCGAGCGCTACCAGCACAACCGTGACCTCGTCACCTTTCTCAACATGTTCTCCAACAAGCAGCTGGAGCTTCCCCGTGGCTGGGAGATGAAGCATGACCACACTGGGAAGGTGTGTGTGTGTTTCTGACTGTTTTGATCCCTGACACATGACCTGGGGTTTGTTCCAAAGAGCAGGAATGGGAAACTTTTTCAGTTCCACTTTCCTATGCATGACTACTTTATGGGGAGTGAATATTCATGTTACTGAAATTATATTAAAGGGGTCATATTTTGCCAATCCCAGTTTTATTAGTCTTTGATACATTTATTTGTGTATTTGGACCCTAATAGTTTGTAAAGTTTGAATTTGAACCCTCCAGGTGCTGCAAAGCTATCTTTATATTCGTTCTGAAATTGAATGGATTTCTACAACCTGTTTCAATCAGTTGTGTCACAGCATTTGCACATGTAAGGTCAACATTTCCAACGCACATTTCTCTTGAGTACGCTGTAATTGTTTGTCAGCAGCAGTGGTTGGAGCTCATACTGAAAGTATGTCAAAATTTCGAGCCAGTTACCTAAAATGTTCAGTTGTTGGTTGTATTAACGAACTCAATTGGCTGAACGGGACAGAGCAGTACCGTCAACCACCTGGAGGGGGTAGGGTCATTTGCATTTAAAGGGCCAGCGCTCAAAACTACATTTCTCATGTCATTACTCAAAAATAGAGTTGAAGATGGACCTGTGGAGTTTAATAATGAAGAATTCAGACCCAAGTATAGCATTTACAGTTCATGTAGACCGCAGGGAAATGTTTTAAAATGGATAATTTCATTTAAAAAAGCTAATTATCACTCCTTTAAAGGCTTTGATTTATCCGTAATTACCAGCATGACCACTATAAGTGACATAAGTAAATCATATTTGTTCAATTCTAACCTGGCACAAACCAAACACGTGAGGCCCCAAAAGTCAATAATAGGCAATACAGAGTCACCTAATCACCCACACTAGTAAGAAACAAACACAAAGTGGATTTGATGATGATGATGATGATGAAATTCTTTATTCAGTCATCACATAATACAACCACTGTCAACACTACAAACATTACCAACAGGATAGTGAACTGAAAAGGCACAGGCAGAAGCATAATGCTTATATTCATGCCTGTTCTACATAACAAATTAAGCTACCCAGCGTTCAATATAGGAAAAAGAAAAAACAAAGATGCAAACAACCAAATAAACAAAAGCAAAAACATAAAGAAGTGAAACTAAACCAAAAAAACAGAAAACATAAGCTACCAAATTAATGGTAATTTAATGTAGAGTAGAAAATACATTATTTACTTGATAATTATTATATCTTAACAATTGTAACCTTAAAAATTTACCCTACATACCATTTTTTTAAAAACCAAAAATAAGCTACACATTCGTAAATCCATGCTGGCCTGATTCCATAGTTTAACTCCAACAACAGATATACATCTTATTTTAGTCTCTGTATTCATCAAATTAATTAGAAGTATGGAGCCTAGGGTGAATTTAATACTTCTTACATACATCTTGTGTAACATAATATGACGTCCCTGTCCTAAACTCAAAGGAATGTATGTGGATCACAGATGTATCTGTGCTTTGGTGTGTCATTTTGATAGCAGCCTCAGACAGCAGGAGGGTAGAACTCTGGAATCAGTCAAATTTTATTTATATAGTGCCACATCATAACAAAAGTTATCTCATGACACACATTTAGAGCTGGTCTAAACCAGACTCTTTAGCCAATTCACGGACACCAACAGAATCCTTTCAAACACAGTAAGAAATTACCACAGTAAGGGATTCAGAATAAAATTACCTTTCTAGAAGAAAAATGCAGAGTTTCCCTCATCTCAGGGTGAATAAACTTTTACTAAACCCTCTTTCTGGAACAGAACCGTGGCATCCACCTCTACACTGAAGGTCACATTGTTTATTGATTTGTGTTTTCTGCTCAGATGTCATGTAGGCTACAGCGCATTGTGATTGAAAGGTTAACTCTGTATGAGCGGCCACACCGTCTTTATTCATAATCTTTTCTTTCTGCTTACTACACGTGCACATGTTGAAGATTAAGCTGTTTATGTCTCTCTCCCGCAGCCCTTCTTTGTGGATCACAACTGTCGCTCTACGACCTTCATTGACCCCCGGCTCCCCCTCCAGAGTTCTCGCTCCACCGGGCTGTTGGCGCACCGCCAGCACCTGAGCCGCCAGCGCAGTCACAGTGCTGGGGAGGTGAGAGGCCAGCCACCACTGCACCACTCATCACCCAGAGTCAACTTTAAGGCTCATGCACACTGCAACATTAGAGACCAGTTTAAAGGGAAAAAAATGCACTGTGGGCTCAGGCTGGGCGTTTTTCACTGTGGCCCCATAAGCACTAGTACCTCACTGCTTTTTAAAGTGGGCAGCAGAAGGAAGGTCTACAGTGCCATCACTCTATGTACCTACCTCTTTATTATTTATGTGAGTTTGAATCTAACCTTAACCTGTTTTTCTGTACCACTAGATGCACCAAAACCTGATCATTTTCAGGTATTAACTCAGTCAATATGCAAACCAAGTCTCATAAAGATTGAGGCTTCAGTTTGTGAGTCATGCTGGTGTCACACACACAGACAGACAGAAGGGAAAACAATACCCTGCTTTGCTGGCACACCGGGTAATGAAAGAGGCCTCTGTATTACGCATTCTGCATTTTTAGAGAGAAAGAATACAGGATGAGGGAATAAATGTATACAAAAAGTTGCTATGCATGATTCATCACTGCTAACTGACTGCAGCTACAGAGGAAATTTAACACATCCTGCCCACGGAGGATGGTTATTCTTTTACAATGGGCATTTTTGGTCAGCTGTTTTGTTATTTTTTTAATCAAATCACGTCTATGTCTCCACTCCATTGACATACCTACGTTTCATTAGACACCAATTCGTGACTTGGGCAGGTCACATACACACAGGGAGACAGAAGTGAAAACAAGCCTCTGCTTCACCTGGCGCGCAGGGTAATTATGTCTGGGAAAGGCAGATATAGAATCTGTGGCTCTGTTTTATTAGACTCACACAGGAGGTAGACGAACCGGGTCATGGCAGAAACAAAGAGAAGGAGACGACGTCAGGCACTGCATTTACATTTAAAAGAAGAAAAAAACATGTGCTTTATTTGACAAGTAACCTCATTTTGAGAAATGACAGATAACTTTGTCTTCTCTTTGACTTAATAAGACATAAACATTTTTGTATTGTGCACTTTAAGATTTGGTGTCAAATGTAAAGTGCGTCACAAATAAAATTTATAATAATAATAATAATAATGATAACTAGAAGCACTCGGAGAGCACAGACCTCCGCCAAGGCAGATCAGTGCCCTGGATGTAGATGAAAATTTCAGGAAATGTTGATACTGGCACAAGGAACAAATGATTGAATTTTGGTGGTGATCTGGGGGGGGGGGGGGGGTCTGTGCTGTCTTTTCTAGAAAAGCACTCATAGAGCGCAGACCTCCGCCAAGGCAGATCAGTGCCACCCCCACCCCCAATCACCACCAAAATTCAATCATTTGTTCCTTGTGCCACATTTCCTGAAATTTTCATCCCAATCCATGCTTAACTTTTTGAGTTATCTTGCACTCAGACAAACAGACAGACAAACAGACAAACCAACGCTGACAAAAACATAACCTCCTTGGCGGAGGTAATAATAACTAGAAAAGGGCAGACCTCCACCAAGGCAGATCAGTGCCCCCCCCCCCCGACCAAAATTTAATCATTTGTTCCTTGTGCCAGAATCAACATTTCCTGAAATTTTCATCCAAATCCGTCCATAACTTTTTGAGTTATCTTGCACATGGACAGACAGACAGAAAAACAAGCAAACCAATGCCGGCAAAAACATAACCTCCTTGAGCCTGTAACAACCTAAAGCAATGGTTTGCATGATACTCTAGCATAGGAACAAGACTGACTTCCTTACTTTAACACTGAGACCAGCTGCACAAGCTCTCAGTTGATTAACATTAAATCTGTCATAAATAACTGTGCTTGGAATAAACACAACTTTTTATATTTTTCATTTATTTTTAATAGGACTAATTTAAAATGAATAATTTTTAGCATATCTAATTTAAATGTAGCAAAAATTAATTGAAATTGTCATCATAGAGTGACTTTTACCTCTTTACAGAATATCAAGTATAGCATAACAAGCTAAGAATAACCAATAACTTTTTGATCCCTTTGGAATTGTGCCATCAACACCATTTGTCCATTTAAAATATTATTTTACTGGTCAAAAAATCTTAGTTTGTGTTTAAGATAGTAAAGTAAAATGCAGTTTAGTGTGAATGGCTCAGTGGACTGCATCTTCATACATGTCGCCTATGCTGAAAAAGCTGTTACTTTGGCATATTTCAGCTTATTTTTTGAGAAGGAGGTTAAAAGTGTTAAGAGAGGTGGAAATCACTGAAAGTCTGGTCATGTTGAAGCTGCAGAGACATTTTTAGTGACTTGGAACAGACTGTGGAGAGAGAATGTTAAAGGGGTCATATTTTGCTAAACCCATTTTTATTAGTCTTCGGTTCATTTATTTGTGTATTTGGACTCTAATAGTTCATGAAGTTTGAATTTGAACCCTCCAGGTGCTGCAAAGCTATCTTTATATTCATTTTGGCAAAAATCGAGAGGATTTCTACAACTCGATTTAATTCCTGCTTAAGTTGTTACGTCTATAACGAGTTACATCACGACATTTGCACATATAAGGTCAAGACTTTGGACGAACATTTCTCTGAGTACAACATAATTGTTTGTCAGCAGCAGTGGTTGTAGTCCATACTGACAATATGTCCAAACTTCGAGCCGATAACCTAAAATGTTCAGTTGTTGATTGAACAGGACAGAGCAGCACAACCAACAACCTGGAGGGGGTGGGGCGTGAAGTGGCTCAAATGCATTTAAAGGGCCAACGCTCCAAACCACCTTTCTGGTGTCATTACTCAGAAATAGGGTTGAAGATAGACATGTGGAGTTGAATTAATGAAGAATTCAGACCCAAGCATAGCATTTACAGTTTATGTAGACCACAGGGAAATGTTTTAAAATGCATAATTCCATTTTTAAAAAAAAGCAAAATATCACTCCTTTAAGCAGTTGTTGTAAATGATGGCATTCAAACGGGATCCATAAAGTATTTCTCTCTTTCACCTGACTTTAATATTGTTTATTAATATTTACGAATTTCGGTGATCACATCAGTGACAGCATTAAAAAACTGAGGTCAGAGTTTAATGTGACTGTCTGGTGGATCGGCCTCAGAACTAGGATGCGACCTGAGCCGTAGTCCTTTCTTTTGTCACAGGTGGTGGATGACTCCCGGCAACCCAACCCCCCCATCATGCCCCGCCCCTCCAGCACCTTCAGCGGCTCCAGTCGAAGTCAGTACCACGACCTGGTGCCTGTGGGTAAGTCAGGAACAGTCAACCGCTTGACCGCACACAAGGCCCAATTGTCAAAGCAGACCTAATTCTCTTATCTTCTCCCTGTAGCCTACAATGACAAGATAGTGGCGTTTCTACGGCAGCCCAACATCTTTGAGATACTGCAGGAAAGGCAACCCGAGCTGGCCAGAAACCACTCACTCAAGTATGCCTCGTACTTTGTCTCCCTCTCGCTGTCTCTTTCCCCTCTTCTCCCCTCTGCAGCCTTACTCACCTTCAACACCGCCGTTATCATCATCATCCACCCTTCTGAACACACAGTTAACCTTTACTCCAAATGGATTGTCTCAGTTTAACCCCTGACATGTGTGCACTTCCAGGGAAAAGGTGCAGTTTATTCGGAGTGAAGGAGTCAATGGACTGGCTCGTCTCTCTAGTGATGCTGACCTAGTCATGCTGCTGAGGTGAGTCTAAGTTCAGTCCACATTAGTGATGAGAGTGATTTACGGCTAAAATGTGTCATATCTGTGTAACTCTTATGAGTAATGTATTTTATGGTAACTGCATTCACCCCTGTCATGATGTTTTTATATTCACTGACTGAAGGTGGAAGGTGTCTTTTGCTTCCCTTAAATGTCATCTTAAGGTGTTTATCTTCAAGCAGAATTTATGACATGACCATAGACAAATACGCAACTGTCATGTTATGGTTTTTGTGACCATATGTGGACGAGAGCGTGAAACTGGGAAAGAATGAGGGGTGAAAACACCAGGCACACTGTTAACTGGGAAATATAATAACACTAATGCGTGATATTTAAATAAAGACACACTGTTTGCAATTTTGCAGAATTACTACTAAAATTAACTAATGCAGCTAACTTATACTAGCCAGCTGTTGATGTAATTTAGTACCAGTAAATTTTCTAATGTCATTTCATAAACTTCATAAACTTCATTTGACAGTTTAGATAAGAGGATAACAGCCTGTAAATAATGACAACTTCAACTTATTCTTTTTGTTTTAGTGCAATAAAAAACATTGAATTATGAAAATATTTACATTTACAAGCTATCCTCTCAAAAAAGCATGTGAATAACCTGAAAAAACTGAAATTTCCTATGAAAAATAGGTGCAATTTTAAAACTGTTATGCATCAACTTATTTTTACATGTGCATTACACACAATGTTACACAAACATTTGGTAATAGGCATAATATTGTTAAAATTTTGGAGTTTGGAACTAAAATAAGAACAATTTCTACAATATTATAACTCAGCTTATTTTTAACACTACTTACAGATCACAGTGGATCTACAAAGACACAAAATAGTAACAGGCTTTTATTATTGTTAAAATTGTACTTAATTTTCTTTAGACATTTCAGGTTGTTCACACTTTATTGTTAAAGGACAGTTTGTAAATGTAAATATTTATGAACATTATTTATAGGTTATTGTGTGATTATTTTACTGGTCCAGCCCCTGGAGTTCGACACCCTTGACTGTTTATATTTTCAGTGTAATATTTTGTACTTCGCAAATTCATCCGTCCGTGTGTTTGATACCCCTGTTTTACACGATGTTGAAGCCAGTATCTTGTGGCTAACAGTGGTATTACACTTTATTTTCAAAGTGGCTACAATTTCAAGCCACTGGTGTTCCTCCTTGGACATGACAAATATTTTACAAACTAACCCAGATCTAATGTTCCATTTTTACAAGTATGATGTGCAAAGTATAAGCCTTCACTGTCAAATGTGGAGAGAAGAAAAACATTTGGAAATTTCTCATTATATGATATTCCTCAACAAGTCTTGAGGGGCTCTTTAAGCAACCAGCCACTGAAATGTGCAATCCTATTTCTCCACACCTTTATATTTTTGTAGGAGTACTGATAGAGCCCTTATGACTTACATTGTATTGTGTACACATGAAATTTCATCCAGTGCTGTAACTGTAGTAGTAACTGCAGTCTAGATACTCCGGAGACACTGCCGTCTTCTTATTTTATCCACCAATGGAATATTGTTTCAGTGTGCGTGATGTCCTCCTTTCTTCTTCGTGTTCTTCCAGCTTATTTGAGGAGGAGGTGATGTCATATGTGCCACCATTACTCCACCCTGGTTACTGTTTGTCTTCTCCTCAGAGTTCCCCTGGTAAGTCTTATGTCATCTTACCTCAGATGCAGCTGTAAACTGATTCTCTTCACACCATTTTAGCCTATCCATATTACAGTTTATAACATTATCACTGGTCAACCAATACACTGAGAAAGAAAGAGATAAAGGGTACATATTAGTAGTTATTTTTGTCTCTCATATCATGAAAGGTGTTATTCTAATCTGACAAAGAATAACAATCCAGGATTAACTTGAAACAATCCAATTCTCTGATGCCAAACTATACCCAATTTCCGCATGGGATCATTAAAATTTCATTTTATCACAATCTCTTGGATGTCTGTGTTTACTCATCTCTGTGCCTCAGATTTATTGTTTTCTCTCATCTCTGGCTGCTGCCTTACATTTCCCTCTCTTTAGTCTCTTTCTTTGTCTCTGTTCTCTTATCCTCTGCCTCAATGATTTTTTTTTTTGTCACAGGTACCCAGCGAGCTAACGCCCGTGCTCCTGCTCCTTACAAGCGTGATTTTGAAGCTAAACTGAGGAACTTCTATCGAAAGTTGGAGACGAAGGGTTACGGCCAGGGACCAGGGAAAGTCAAGTATGTTTTCATACTCAAACATCTGCCACATGAGCTTTGGAAAATGTCTGATGCAACAAATGGTCAAGTCCCTATTTGTTATGTACTATACAAGAAGTAGTGTATCGTATAAGATAAGTTAAGATCTTGTAGGGTTTTTTTTAAGTTTTTTTTTTATACCTGAAAATCCCAAGTGAGGAAAGATTTGGTGAAACCGGAATATGGGAGGCATTATGGACAATTTGTAAATGCACTTTGAGCCTACTTGCTTGGGTTTTAAGCACAATGCACAGAATAGTAATGATTTTAAAATGTTTATTGTTTTTTTTTCATTCAAACATACAAACTGTCATAAAAATACAAAACTTGTGACTTTCATTTTGCAATTTTTACACTGTACACCTCTGCACTCTGTATCATTGAATGTGAAACGTAAAAAAACTACATTAGTTTGTTTTTATTTAGATAAGGATCCCAGGTTCATTGTATAAATAAACTAGAAGCACTCGGAGAGCGCAGACCTCCGCCAAGGCTGATCAGTGGCCCCCCCCCCCGTGGGGCCCCCCACGCCAAGGAGGTTATGTTTTTTGCCAGGGTTTTTTTGTCTGTCTGTTTGTTTGTTTGTCTGTCCGTTAGAGTGCAACATAACTCAAAAAGTTATGGACAGATTTTGATGAAATTTTCTGGTCTGCGCCCCCCCGTGGGCCCCCCCACCCCCGATCACCACCAAAATTTAATCATTTCTTCCTTATCCCATTTCCAACAAACCCTGAAAATTTCATCAAAATCTGTCCATAACTTTTTGAGTTATGTTGCACACTAATGGACAGACAAACAAACAGAGAGACAGACAGACAGACAAACAAACCCTGGCAAAAGCATAACCAATAATCAAGTTCATTAAAGTTTGAAAACTAATAAATATAATCAGTTTAAATGTGTCCATGCTGTACATGTCCCAGAGTGGGTTACACCTAAAGATAAAAGACAACAAGGATGCCAGCTGAAGAGACACAGGAGTTAATTCATCTCTTTAAAAATATCCGCTGCCATACAGCAGCATATGGGATCAGGCTTTAGTCATCTCCAGTTCTGCATAAGCATGAAAAAAAAAAAAAGTTTTAGAAACTACCTGTGTTCCCCCCATTCTGTTTTCTAAACTATAAAATTCAGATTTACTTAAAAGTAAATTGATCATATAAGCAGAGTGTTTTCCATGACGTTTGGAGCAGGCGGCTGGGGCAACCAGAATGTTTAGCACCATGTGAGAGTGAATGGGGCACAGCAAGACTGATGAGAGCAAGGTTAAAAGTGTGGCAAACAAGTGAGTGCACACTCCTACGCAGAGCTGCAGGGTTTGGTGTTTATTGATTTCTATAACCTACAGTATTGAACTTTAATCTTCTAACAATTATCTGGCCACACAATAAGATTAAAAATTACTTATGTACACAATAAACAGCAGCTATTTGTTCTCAGATGTCAAATATGGTCTGAAAAGCAAAGTCTGGAGAAGTTTAGAATATTGAATCAGAAAACTACCTAGGAACCCTGCACATAGTGTCAGTAAAACGAATTATTTATAATAAAAACATTTTTCTGAAACCACATTTACCATAAATTCTCTCAGCTTTCAACTTCACGCTGCTGCAGGAAGGAATAGCACAGCCATCACAGTACAGGCTCACTTTGGAACGTCTTTGATGAAAATGCTGACTCAGTTTAGAAAAATGCTAACTGCACTGTAAGTTTGTACTTGCAGGTAGTGTTGGAAATCTTAGATGTACTAACACTGGATTCACTTGATCTCTGTGTTTCTTTGTGTGTGCTTCCAGGCTCATCATACGCAGGGACCACCTTCTTGAGGATGCCTTCAATCAGATCATGTGTTATTCCCGTAAAGACCTCCAGAGGAGTAAACTCTATGTCAGCTTTGTAGGCGAGGACGGGTGAGACGCACATATCTGATTCCACAACAGTTCACTCTATTGTTCAAGTCAGGTTTTTACTAAAAAGTGTGTCTCAATATGCGTTCTTGTCTGTTCGTCTGTTCTCGTGATTTCATGAAACGTCATTAGTCATAGTCCAAGTACTGTTCAGTTTAAAAGTTTGCACAAACCAAGATCGGATGGAATGCCTGGATGTTGTTCTTGTCTCTTAGCTTAAACCAAAGATGCATTGGTTGGTGACTTGTGTGAACTTGGCTGTAAATATCCCCAGATGCATTTCGTGCTACTGTCAATTTACTCTCGAAGGCAATATCGGCTTCTGTGACAACTTACCTCAGAAATGTTTTACTGAGTAGATGATGTCATGAGATGATCCGATACAATGTTGGAACACGTGCAAGAGGCAGAGTAGTGAGAAAAGACATCTTTATTATCATGATATGGGATTCAAAGAAATGTGTCTTTCCAGTTTTGAAGAATATACAAAATGTGTACAAATATAAATGATGTGTAAATGGCTGTACAAATGTATTGAAATCTAATCGAATGACCTATTGTGGTGGATTGTGGGAATACGTGGAAATACAGCAGAACCATGGAGGAAAGTTCACAAGCACCAACCATTCCAGTAACAGAGGGACTTGTGTTCTTAGGAAGTCTGTTTTCTGGAACCATTCTTACCAACACCATATTCACCAAGTACAGTCTTGCGAACTCAGCGATCTTGATATTCAGAAACGCTTTAAGTATAATTGATTCAGAGGATCGTTGCTCAGAAAAAAGTCTGAAATTAACCGAACATGTGTTAATGAGTGCAATGATTATTATTTTTGTGTTGTAGAAAGTGTGTACATGTATGTGATATATAGTTTGTGTTCTGCAGGCTGGACTACAGTGGACCCTCCAGAGAGTTCTTCTTCCTGGTGTCCAGAGAACTGTTCAACCCATACTACGGCCTGTTCGAGTATTCAGCCAATGATACGTACACTGTGCAGATCAGTCCCATGTCTGCTTTTGTAGACAACCACCATGAATGGTGAGTCTTCTGTCTGTTGGTCTGTCTGTCTGTTTCTGAGTGGGTGTTGAAAGTTTGTTGCAGCTATACTTGTTACTGTATTTCTGTACTTGGTTGGGACTGCTGTGTGCAAAACAGAAGTTGTAAATTTGAAGTAATTAATTCAATTCTGGACCCTTGCGCCTCACCTTAAAACCATCCCCTGATGTCGTTAGAGGACAAAACTGTCCATGACAGAAAAATAAGAGGAAGAATGTGCATTTTAATATTTTTTCTTGGTAGTTCACTTCACCATCTTGAAGTGTTCAGGGAGAGCACCTTCAGCCACAGATTGATTCCCCCTCGGTCCAGGACTGAACGCAACAAGAGGTCCTTCCTGCCAGCTGCAATTAGACTTTTTAATATTGCTGAGCAATAAATTATTGTATGCTGGGCATACATACAGGTGTTTTATCCTATTTTTTTTTTTTTTTTATCACTTCTTACCTTGTGTCTCTAATGTTGGTTGTCTGTTAGGATGAGTCAGTGTGTGTGTTTTTTTTACTGCTGTCATAACCAAAAAATGTTTTGCAAAGGATCAATAAAGTATCTATCTATCTATCTATCTATCTATCTATCTATCTATCTATCTATCTATCTATCTATCTATCTATCTATCTATCTATCTATCTATCTATCTATCTATCTATCTATCTATCTATCTATCTATCTATCTATCTATCTGTCTGTCTCTTCTAGGTTTAACTGGACTTGTTTTGCCTCAAAGAAACTTTGAGACCCCACCTACCTAAAACCTATAAAACCATTTAAACAGCATTCCCAAACAGTTTTCAACTAACAACCTTCCACACCTGGAGTCACCTGAGAGCAAACCCCCCCCCCCGAAGGATTTGGACAATGAACCACCCCCTCTTCAACAAGCCTGAAACTCACACAATGACCCCCACCACCACCACCCACACACACACACACACACACACACACACACGACTCTCACACTTCAGGTCATTAGCATACGTATTAACTCCTACACAGATCACTCCCCCCACAGGTTTAGAAATCCAATTTCCCCTACCTGCTATCAGAACTGAAGAAGTCACTTGGATTAGAGACAAAACGTTTCCAAAAGAGCAAAACAAGTCCACTTGAACCTAGAAGAACTACCAAGAAGAACAATGACTTTGGCAAATGAGAACCTACACAGACATTTTAATATTGTATTACACTTTTACTAAATTAAATCTTTTAGTGAACATCAGTCCTGTAGTTATGAATCAAATAATATATAATGTTTACTGCTGCTGGTTAGAGTATATTAGAAAAGAGATAACTAAAGAACAGTTGGACACTTCAAAAATGTGTTCTATGTCCTAGGACTTAAGGTTAAAGACAGGATGTTAGCTCCTGAAAATGCTTGAACAGCTCTGAAATTACACAGCTGCTCTTACTCAACTTGACCTCTGTTAGGCCTCTGTCCTGTCATCATGTTCTCACAGTGAAACTCTCAGAGTGTTATTCAGGGTTCCTGCACGACCTGAACAAGTCTTAATAGTTTTGAATTAGAGATTTGCATACCTTAAAAAAGTTTTTAAATGTTATAAGGTTATAAGTTATGTTGTCATAAATTATAAACCATAAACAGCATGGACTTCCACTATCAAGAAATTTTAGTGAAGCAGACCCTCACACTCTACACACACACAGTAAGAGCCACAAATTTTTGCCAGTATGGCAATGAAATAGGCTGTGAAATGGGCATTAAATTCTGTTCTAAGTAGTCTTAAAAAGGTCTTTAAAAGTCCTAAATTTAACTTGTAGAAACCTATTGGAACCCTGGTTATTAGAAACAACATGTACCCACAATCTGAAAATGAAACTTGAATTTGTATTGTAGTCTGTTAGAGATGACATGGTCTATTTTCCTTGTCTAGGTTTCGATTCAGTGGGCGTATCCTGGGCCTGGCTCTTGTGCATCAGTACCTGTTGGATGCTTTCTTCACCCGACCCTTCTATAAAGGGCTTCTTCGCATGTAAGTCCCTCACACTGCTTCCCTCTATTTCCAAGTTGCGTTGCAGGGTATTGTCCTCTTCACTAACTGTATGGCAGAGTTTACTGACAAGGTTCAGCTAGATACTAGATTTCCTATCAGAATCTTCATTATTAACTCATAAAGACCCAAACATCCACCATCGACCAAAACCATCTACTGATGTAAACTGTTTAATAACTGTTGATCCACTCATCCTATAAATCTATGTAAATAATTGGTGTAAAATACAGTTTATCATCTTTTCATGGTCATCAGATATGACCTGTTTGGACGTTCAGAGGCTCCAAAGTGAGCGTGGAAACACTGTCATCTTCTGTAACAGTGATTCACCAATAAAACCCATGGAGTTGGATCAAGGACAGTGGATGGACACTCTTGTTTTATGTTCAGTTATGATAGATTTGACTGAAAAATCACTTTCTATTTAGTTTTTTCCATTTCTGGTATAATAACCCTCAACTTTTATCTGAGTTTTTATGAACATCTACATGATCAGTGAATTAAATGTAGGAAAATAATTGATTATCCCTGAAAAAATACAGAGGATACTATTATAATATATGGTAATAACTCACTTAAAATGATTAAATAGACAGAAACCTTCATTTGGGAACTATCATAAAAGTAGCACTGGGTCTGTATGGGTTAATAACTTCACCTTAGTAGAGTCAAATACTTTAATAATATGGGGATCAATATGAGTATCAATCAAAAAGAAAAACATATGTTCAGAAGGACTTTTACCTTACATTTTTTCAGATTTTCGCCTTTTAACCCATAATAATAATATCAATTAACATAATATGTATTTGTCCTTTTTTGTTTTTATCCCACCCCCCGAAGGGGAGGCAAGGGGAATTGTTTTTGATTAGGTGTGTTTCTTTGTTTGTTTGGTAACATTTCAGCATCAAAACTATTGTTTGAATTAATACCAAATATGGTTTATAGATTGGCAGTCACCCAGAATAGATCTGATTACATTTTGGGAAAAAGTAGGTCGAACTTCAAATTTTTTATGAATTTTTAAAATCTTTTTTTCTCCCATTTACTTATAATGGTCGAAATTTGTCTGTGCTGTCTATATCTATGCTGACATCAGCACATGCATAGACATGATGACATCAGCTGGATCGATGCCAAAATAAGATACATTATGTGTGAGGGGCGGGGTTTGTTGTGCCTCACACCACTTGTTATTTGATTGTCCTACATGTAATCTCTCAAGAAATGCTTTTTTGCATTTTTTAAAAAATTTTTGGACGCATGTTAATTTGGATTCAATGTCGAAGTGATTAGATTTTGGCGAATAATGGTCAAGTTCACCACGATGCTACATCCATTCTATTCCATTTCAAAACAATATGTCAGGAGCTGCTTGACGAATTATTTTCAGATTTGGTGCTAATGTTAATTTGGGCTCAAGGGTAAAGTGATTAGAATTTGGTGGTCAGAGGATAAAGTTACTGACACTTACATTTTTAGTTGTTTTTGTTTCTTCAAATGATTCACTGGAATACATTTGTGGTCTTCAATTTCACTATAAAAATACACTTTTATTCAAGATGCACGATGGAAGATTTCACAAGCTCATCTGAAGCTAATGACTACCTCAGTTGCATATATCTGGAATAATATCCTGCACTGATTTCTATGTAAATGATTTTATTCGTTCTGTGAAAATGTTTATATTCTCTCCTGAGCTCTTCATTGCTTCTCTTCTTCTCTTCTGTTACAACAGTTTTAAACTATCTGTTGTTAGCTTAGAACTAGACTAAATGACGCAATGTAAATATTTGACCGGCTCTCATCACAATGCAGACTACAACTTAAAGTCAAATCCTATAGAGTGGACCTCTAAGTTTAAAGTTTTAATACCAGTCTTAAGGGTTACCTGTAGTGAATCATTGCTAGCCATTTTGAGAGATCACCTATTATGCTAGTGGTTACATTAGGTAACTTACATCATAGCCCGTTGTCAAGTACATGCGAGTGCTAAGTCACTGCTCCTTTTGTCAGGCATAGTCAGCGCCATGTTGCTTCCTTCATGGGCTGTCACAGCACCAATAGTGATGCAGTCTCATTGTATTTTCTGACTACCTGGGCTGCAATGGACTGGTCACTGACCCCGTGCAGCAGACACCAGTCTAAGACGACACATTATCGGCCAGTGCTGGGTCGCATCTCTAGGACAATGGCAGGTTGCAAATCTTACGGCTGCACAAACAAGCGCAAACACACAATCTGCTCACTGACTGCTGCTTGTTTACTCACACTCGATCACATTGAATCAATGCTGGTATATCACTTCCTACCGGCAATGTCTGCTCCCCATAGGTTCTGCCCCCGCCCATAATTCACATAACAAAAAGGTCCAGTGTGGTGCATTTATGGTGATTTTTTACTGAATTTGCACTTCTCTTGCTTATAAGTAATACACAAAGCACAATTAATGTCATAAGCATGACCAGTACAGGTACACTTTAAGTATAGAAAGTACTCAGAGCAAGTTTCACTTTGTTTCAGATTGTTCAAGTAATGTGTCTTTGCAGTTTAACCTCCAGCAAAGTGACATGGTCCTTCAGAGCTGTTGTATATTAACACATAAATCTGACTTAATATTTGAGCCAATATATTTCATGGCTTACATCATGCCATTTGTTAAATTCAAATTCACAACACCAGCCAGTTAATCTTCACTGTCATTTAAAACTATAAGTCATGGTTTATGGGTCATAAGCCCTTCGTTAATACCTTGTTGACCCACCTCTATGACCTCCTTCAGCCCATGTGACCTAAGTGACCTGGAGTTCCTGGACGAGGAGTTCCACCAAAGCCTGCAGTGGATGAAGGACAATGACATTGAGGATATGTTGGATCTAACATTTACTGTCAACGAGGAGGTCTTTGGACAGGTACGTGTGTGACTGACAACATGGATTTGTAGCAATAGTCAAAGGTGATGACGTTGACGATGACGTTTTGCTCATGTTTCCTTTGGTTCTGCAGATTACTGAGCGGGAGTTGAAGCCTGGTGGGGCTGGTATCCCTGTGTCGGAGAAGAACAAAAAGGAGTACATCGAGCGGATGGTCAAGTGGCGTATTGAGAGAGGAGTGGCCCAGCAGACAGAGAGCCTAGTGCGAGGCTTTTATGAGGTACAGCACATTAGAACAGTGGCTTTGTTCAGACGTGGCTTTAATATGAATGTGTTGTGATCTCATCAGAAGTGGACAGCTCTAAGTACATCTGTTCACACCTGGCATTAGTTTCCAGTAAGTCATCAGATCTCATGTCCCTGCTGTATGTTCAAATAAAGTCATCCAATAGCCTTAAATATAGGGCAGGCTTTAATTTCCTGCAGCATATGCTGTTCACATTTAACAGAGCGAATATTTAGCATTTCTTTGCAAAAGCATCTCAAATAAAGACGTGCCAGCACAGCGGGTGATTAATGACAGAATGTTTCACTGTCTTATTCGTCTTTACTAGTTTTACTAGTTAGCAACATTACATGGCATTAGTTACACAGTAAAAATAATGACTTCAAGGAATATCAGTATATTTAAGGTGGGTCATGCATGTGCCTCTAAAGCTCTGCATGAATTGACTCTCTTCCAAGACATATACTTTAATGATGACTGGATTTTCAAACACTTAAATTTGATTCAGCTTGAAGTTCAATTCAATTCAGTTCAGTTTATTCGTAACGCTAGGTCACACCAAGAATGGAAACTGTGGATATTCTGTGTTTTCAGTGAGTCATTCATGTGTGCTCAGGCAAGACAATGTACATGAAGGACTCTAAAGGTTGGGGCGCTGATAAGGGGGAGTAAACATGACAGCTTTATGGGGCCCAGCATTTGTGGGGGGCCCATAGAGCAGAGGGGGGGTCCAGTGGATACAGGCTAGAAGTTATGAAAGTGTCCTGTAAGATCCGCTGCATAAGAGAGACATAGAAGTCGAGAATCTGACATTTAAAGCATGTTAAGTTTCAGTTTCATTTTCACGCTAGCGCAAAGTGATGTTATGTGTGGATCACACACACACACCCCCGCACAAAACAGATTGACAAGATACTGAATTTTATGAAAGGGCCCAAAACGTTTAGCTTTCATGGGGCCCACAATTGGTAGCGGCGCCCCTGTCTAGGTATCTTTGTGGTCTTTAAAACATGTCATTAGCACTCAGACTTACATTTTGCAGAGGATTTCATGTGTATAGGTTGTCTTTCGAACTGCCGTAGTAATCGCTGACACTCCTAAAAGAAGGTGGACTCACAGTACTGTAAAAAAGGCCTAGGCCAACATTAGGTTTGGTGGTTTATTAAAGTTTTAATGACAACCCATATGCATTTGTCAGTCTCTGTATTAAGATTCAGTCTGGATATATGTGAAGTATGTGCAGCAGTAAAAACAATAATTTCAGAGAAAAAAACAGCTTCTATAAAACAAAGTGGTTGTATTTAGTGTAACCTCCCTTTGCACTTAACAATCTCTTTAACCTTTTGTTCAGACAGTATGAAATTTACTGCATTAATTATCTGATATTTTATACCAGGTTTCATTCAACACATGTCAGGTGTTTGTGTTTGTGCTGCCCTTGTGATGGGCACAGGGGTCGCAGAAAGTACTGACTTAAATCTTTACAACCCATTTAGTTCCATTTTTGTGTTACTTTTAAGGCTGTGCACATACAGTCGAGGAAGAAATGATCAGACCACCCCTTGTTTTCTTCAGTTTCTTGTTCATTTTAATGCCTGGTACAAGTAAAGATACGTTTTTGGACAAATGTAATGATAACAACAAAAATAGCTCATAAGAGTTTAATTTAAGAGCTGATATTTAACCATTTTCTGTATTTTCTTGATAATAACCAAAATGACTTCAGTTCTTCCATCAATGTCTATGGCATTGTATTGCCAAAAACAGTGCTTTTAGGCATTCTATGTTTTCTTTTCTGTCTGTTTTAGTCACATAATACACACAGGAGTTAGTACTTGATTGCATAACCATTGTTTTTGATGACCTGATAATTTGTTCCGCGACTGTATTTCCTGAATTTCCTTGTTGTATCTGAAGAAAAAAAAAAAACAAATAAATATGTATGCTCATTTCAACCCTGTAAAAACAGCAAAGCTAAAGGTGGCTTAAGCATAATAATGGCTTAGATTTCTGTAGTGCTTTTTTTGGTCTCTCAAAGTGCTTTACATTATTGACCCATTATTCATTTGCTCTCACACTCCCCCTCTGGTGGTGGTAAACTACACCTGCAGCCACAGCTGCCCTGGGGCAGGCTTCTGACTGGCCCCTCCGACCATCACCAAACATTCATACACCAGTGTGAGTGGCACTGGAGGCAAGGAGATTGAGGTGTCTTGCCTAAGGACACAATGGACAGACTAGGACAGTGCGGGATTCGAACTGCCAACCCTTCGGTTATTGGACGACCTGCTCCACCTACTGAGCCATGGCCGCACAGTGCTGTCCATGACCCAGCCCATCTCTGAATGTGGTCTCCGCGATCCCATTGTGTCCTCATTGTGTCTTAACTGTGATCACACTTGGCCTTAGCGCTATCCACTGTGATCAGAAACACTCGTTAAACCCAGGTGAACAGGGTCAGTGCTGTAGTTAGTAATGAGGCTATTACACCCCAAGGTAAACTCATAGACCACAGTCTCCAGGATTGTTAATCAGTATCACAGATACAACCACACAGTGTTATTGCATCAGCATGAACTGTCCCCAGCAGCATTCTTCGACACATACACCCTTTAGCTGTCATTATACTGGCCTTACAGTTCATTCAGTTAGAAAGGATAAACTTCTTCTCTAAACATCTGAGTTCCAGTATTGTTTTTATTAGGAAACTTACCCATCATTGTGGCAACATGGAGATCAAGAGGCTGGAGAGCCAATAAATCTAGTCCATATTGCACAAAGATTGCCTAGTTGTACTGTACTTGTTAAAGCCTGCATGATCACAGTATTACATTTTTACATTTGGACTCACATTAATTTTGGATGACAGTTCTATGAGTTGATAAATGTGCAGCTGATGCATAATAATACATGTATCTGAGAAAACATACTGTCATGATATGCTAGCTTTCAGTGGAACATTCTATCCCTTTTTGTAGTCAGAAACCACAGATAAAATGTGTACAAAGCCTTTAATTTTGATATTACATTTGCCATTTTTCCAGTGAATAGCAATATGAATAATTAGTATATGAAAACAGATGCAGCCTGCCTGCATCACTCAATACCACAGAGGTATGGAAAGACAGATTTTGTTTATTCCATTAATCATATTAAAACACTCAATTGTTGATTGAAAATATGTTCAGTGAAACGGAAAAAAAGTCTTATGAAATGTTATATCTGCTATTTCCGTTTATGGATATTAACATGAAAATCAGATCCCTTTTCATTTATCCTTTCTTACTTCCTGTTTTTGAGCATGTGATCATAAATGCCAGATTGATTTACTTTTAATCTGTCATTATTTTTATTCGTTAGTCTCATACATAACTCATATATCAGTTGTAGCTTAATTTCCTTGTTGATGAAGACACGGAAAAATAGAAATGCACCACAAAAACAGCTTGCTTTCATGCCCCAAAAATGTCATAAATCATGTTTTCAGGGGAGCTCATGTCTTATTAAGAGCTCCACCAGGCTCCCTGGGAAGACCATATATCATGTAAAGTGTAGATGCCTGGATAATACGTTACTACTGAACAGACTTTCTTACCACCATATAACTATAAATCACATTCTGATCCTATTTCTGTAATTCTCACAACACCACAGAAAACCAGTCATAACAGTACTTTAAACACTTCTCATTCTTATTCTATAATTTACATCTAATACAAACCTCTCCTGCTAACATTTCTAGCAGCTGACACTGAATTTGCATTATATAAATACAGTCTGTAATCTGTGTTTCACTACCTTATTTCCTCTATCAGTGTGCACTCCAGTGCCCTGTAAATCTTTCAGGATTCTGATGTAGACACAAAAATGAATAAGGAGTTCATATGTTCATCAGTGTGTTGCTCCACTCTGGTGTGTGTTGATTAGGTGGTGGACGTGCGGCTGGTGTCTGTGTTCGATGCCAGGGAGCTGGAGCTGGTGATTGCAGGCACTGCAGAGATCGACCTGGCAGACTGGAGGAACAACACTGAGTACAGAGGAGGTATGGCAAAGCGAAGGAAAGCGAAGGAGAAGCAGTGGAACAGGAGATCAGAGTTGGAGACGAAAGCGTTGGTAGTGCAATGACTCATTCACAGCAAGACGCTGGGAGCACCTGAGCAGCTGTTTGGAGGAGGATTACTACGAGAAAGATTTGTTGTTGTCTGAGAAATACTCCAAAATGTAATAATTTTCATTTTAAAGGGTACCTGTAGTGAATTTTACTAGCTTATTTTACTAGCATTACTAGCTAGTTCAAAAGATTATGTTTAATACTAGCGGTTCTGTCAGGTAACTTATGTCATAGCCCACTGTCAAGTACGTGTGAGTACTAAGTCACTGGTCTGTCATCCAGGTATGGTCAGAGACATGCTGCCCCCTTCACTGGCTGTTCCAGCACCGGTAGTGATGCAGTCTCGTATTTTCTTATTACCTGGGCTGTGATGGACTGATCACTGACCCCGTGCAGCAGACACCAGTCTAAGATTACATATTATCGGCCAGTGCTGGGTCGTGTCTCTAGGACAATGGTGGAGAGCAAAGCTTACAGCTGCACAAACAACAAGCACAGAAATAGCCATAGTTTGCTTCTTGAACACATGCTTCCCACTCAAACCTCGCTCACTGACTGCTGTTTGTTTACTCGCACTCGATTATCCGGAAAAAACGACAGTACATCACTTCTAGACGGTAATGTCTGCTCCCCATAGGTTCTGCCCCATAATTCACATAGTTTGTGTTGTGCATTTATGGCTATTTTTTTTTTTTTTTACTGAATTTGTGTCTCTCTTGGTTATAAGTAATATACAAAACACAATTAATCTTGTAAGCATGTTACACTTTAAAGAGTTATATGATATATAAGACATCAGGCTGGTTAAATTCATATCATAGCCCAACTGATACTGGACATTTGGAGATGCACTAATTTTGAGGGGTAAAACATTTTCAATATGGACATTTCAGACGATTTTAGCATGTTCATTAATAACACTATCCAAAATGAACAGCACTGATTTCTATGTGAAAATCCATATGCTCACTCTAGTTTTTCATTGCCTGTGTTCTGCTCCTCTACAGCAGCCACAGTGTGAAACATTGGCTAGCAGTAGCTTAGACGTGGAGTTACAATCAGCTCTCAGCATAAAATAAACTCAATTTAATCGCATGAGCATATGTAAATTTCACATATTGAACTTTAAAAACAAAGCTACTTTTTTGCACTATATGCTCTTTAATGACAGTTTTGATGTTGTTTTTATATGCAACCATGTTGATATGTAACAGGCCCCCCCTCTCTACTTGTCATACACATCTCTTTCTCAGCATATTTTTCATTCAACAATATAATTTAAATGATAAAATTAAGAAAACCTGATAGACAAGGAAGAAAAGTTACCAAAGAGCTTTACACATTAGTTAGTCATGAGTTAATGACTGCCTCAGTTACTTCATCCATGATAGAAACTTATACATTGAGTTCAAGGATTATTTTTGTTTTTTTCTTCCTCTCCTCAGTTACAGTGGAAACAAAATACACAAGCTACTGTTACTTAACAAGCAAATGAGTCCAAGCACAATCCAACCTCCAACACAAACATCACACAAGCATGTGAGAAATTTCCACACTGAACCCTTCAGTACTAATTTTAATGACTAGTGCACAGTGAGGTTTTGACGTTTGGGACAAAAATGTTTTCTACATGTAGCAAAATTGCAGTAGTGAGTTTGAACGCTTCTTCACTATTATCACTTCTTCATTATGATAAAACCCTTTTTTTTAACCTTTATTTAACCAGGAATTCCCATTGAGATTAGGAATGTCTTTTGCAAGGGAGACCTCGCCAAGGTAGCAGCCATACAAAGTCCAAACAACATAAAACACTAGACACTAAACACTACATGCTAGACAATGAATAATAAAGTACAATAACAACTATTCAACCTTAATGGCATCAAGAAAAACAACAACAAATGTTATGTCAAGATATCAAGTTGGAAATTGCAATTAATTCATAGTCCTTCATGTTAGTAGTTGATAAAAAAGAGAAGAAAATAAGTGGCTATCTTTAATTACTGATTACCACAAACATTTAACAGTTTGAGATTTTAACTGAAATGTTTCCACTCAAAAGAAACTCAGAGAATTATTGTAGGTGAATTTTTGTACCTTGCGAAGTATGCGAAAAAACCAAGGATGTAACCTCCGTCATTCAAGCCATTTCTTTGAGGTCACATTAAAAGGCTTTTTCAGGGTCTGGCCAATCCAGTTGAAAAGCCGCCAGCAGCAGTGAGACAAGACAACTCAAACTGACAATTGGCAGTGACTCAGTGTGAGGCTCATTTATTAGACGGATCGACTGAGACGGACAGAACACTCCTGCTATTAAACATTAAACAGCAGCATGGCCCATTCAAAAATAACACTGGAAACACATTGGGGTGGAGTGGGGTGGGGGGGGGGGACTTCGAGACAGGGGACTGGTACCTGATTTGTTATTCATCTGACTCATGCACCATCATCATCTATCTCCCTGCAGGTTACCATGACAACCACATAGTGATTCGCTGGTTCTGGGCAGCTGTGGAGAGGTTCAACAATGAGCAGAGGCTGAGGCTGTTGCAGGTACATAACAGCATATATAGATACACACTTCCCCCGTGTGGCGACTGGCTGCACTGCAGGCATTTCTTTTAAATCTTTTCTTATGAAGCCATTATTATTACTTTATTAATTGGAAAGCAAATAACTATAAGAAACATTGGCATAATGATCTGTGTGTAATATCTGTGTGTTTACCTCAAATTTAAAAGTGTGTGTCAACGAGACCTGACTTGTGTTACACATAGAGTTTAATGTAGAACATTTTATTGGGATTGTTGATAGTATTTGAGTATCCTGGTTATGTAGTGTATCTGACTTGTGTTGTTCTTCTCTCTCCAGTTTGTGACGGGAACTTCCAGTATTCCCTATGAAGGATTTGCATCACTACGGGGCAGTAATGGTCCCCGCAGGTTCTGTGTGGAGAAGTGGGGAAAAATCACGTCGTTACCCAGGTATGATCATTCTGTAACAGTAGGGGGGAAAAAACCTTTAGGTAACACTGGGATAGGGATTTTTTTTTTTTTTTTTTTTTTTTAAGGAATTTGTTTTTGTTATATTTTGTGTAACCTATTAACCTTTAGGATTAGTGTTCCATTTAAGTAATGTAAGAGCTGATGTAGTTTGGATTGTTTTACATATTAAACAGAAACCAGAAGATAATAATAATAATAATAATAATAATGATAATAATAATAACAACAATAAATTTTATTTATATAGCCCTTTTGAAGGGCTTTACGACACAGCAACAATAAAACAGTAAAAGCAGAGTAAAAACAGATTCAATAAAATGAAATAAATTAACAAAACAGTTCTACATAACTACAATTCCAGTAAAAGCAAAAGAACATGATAAGATCAGAGTAACAAGATGTTCCTTTTCACAGTCTAATACGTACTGTACATTTCCACATCTTCTATCAGAGATTAAACGGAAGGGGATGTTCAGGGGACTTTTGTTTAGGGTTAGGGTTTCATTTAAATGCTAGACCTTAAAAGGTTAAAGCTGACTGTTTTTACAGTACATGTAAACAGTGGAATTTTATTTTTAAAAAAAGAGATAACTCCATGATTCCACACTTGAACTTGTTAAAAACCCCTGAAACACGATCCAGAGGAGGATGCATGAGTTAATTATATTTTAGCCCCTGAGGTGATATGCTGGCAAACAACAATATGAACAATAGACAGCATATTCCACCAAGTACTGTTTTCTGAACTTTCTGTGAAATCAGTAAGTAATATGAAGTTGTTTTTTGTTTTTTGCAGTTTCTGACTACAAAGGCCTTGTTTGGTACTTTTAGGATAAATACTGTACTTTAAATGACATTGTTTGTATTTGGAGTGTGGGAGAAATAGTCTTAGAAATCTGCAAGAAATACACCATTTCTTTAGTCAAGTAGAAGCACAGATACTTGTATAGAAGAGAGCCATTGCAGTCAAAATGTAAAACCACACACTCTGAAATGTTCTCAAAGTGAAAAAGTAAAACGTGGACTGTTATCTATATAATGTGAAGACTATTTCACCACTCAGACCAAATCACATAAAAGCAGTGGACTAAAAGTAATTAACATTAGTTTGTTACATCATTTATGTTGGTATCATCTCGTTACTTCTTTTTTATTACTTTACTTTATTACTTGTTTTGTGTCTAATGTGCTGTACTCTATTACGTTTATTTTCATCTTCCTACATTTTTGCATCATTTTTGTCTTGTTACGCAGCTTTCATTTGGTCTTTTATGTCTTATGTCCTCTGTGTTTTTTGGTCTTGTTTATGTGTTTTACACCATGTGCATCTTATCATCTTTTTTCTTTTGTTACATCATTGCATTTGTCGTGTGTGATATTCATTAAACAATACACCAAGGGTTCATTGTCTTTTCAGTTTGTTATTGTACATTAAGGTTGAAATGGGTGTTTATGTTGGGAAGGCACACAGCAAGATAAAATAAAAAATAATACATCTAAAGAAAAGCACCTAACTAAAACTAAAGTAATATTTTTAAAAGGTGTAGAGAGCAATGATAATTGTGTTAAAATGAATTCATATTTTTGGTCTTTTATAGATAAAGACACAAATAAAGTCTGAGATAAATGTTTTTTCTGGGCATTCTGAGTCACAGGTTGCATTTGTGATATATTCCCTCATTTTAGCTTCGATCTGAATCCCAGGAGACTCTCCAAAGGACACTGTGCAGTAAACACTTCTATCTAAAAGATGAGTCACCTCCAGTAATAATATTCTGTTTTGTTGCTGTGTGTCTCCACAGGGCTCACACTTGCTTTAATCGTCTGGACCTTCCACCCTACCCCTCCTTCTCCATGCTCTACGAAAAGCTAGTCACCGCTGTGGAGGAGACGAGCACGTTCGGTTTGGAGTAAAATCAGCTGGCACACTTGAGGTGTAACTCAAGCAAAAGAAAATCCACCCTTCTCACTCAGAAGAGACGTGGAAATCAAAATGAATATTCCTCAAAAGACAACTAAGTCCCCCTGTGGATAACAGCTGTTTTTCCAACTGGCTTTTCGTCACTCACCACATGAGTTTTGTTTCAATTCTCTGCCTTTTTCACACATTTCTGACATAAGTTGAGAAATGAATGTCTGGAGGACAGGTGGAAACAGGAAAGTGTACAATACAGTTTTCTCTCTTCTTCTCACTTTGTTCTTTGAACCACATGTGTGCTTTATCTCCTGAGTCATTAGCCTTGGTTACTGGATTTATCGCACCTCTTCCTCTCATCTTCCTTTTCCAGCCTGCACCTCAGAGACAGCTGCTCAGAGACCACTAAAGCTCCCTTTTCCCTCTCTGGACCTCAAAACTGTGTCCTTCCTGAACTGGGGCTGCAGTGTTATGAACTATAACACACACACACACTAATCACTTTTGCACAAAACCACACACAAACATGTTACATTTCGTTTTTATGAACAGTGCAAAAGAAGACTTTTTATCAACATGAAAGATGGCTGTTAGCTAAGGGAAGGCAAATCTAATACACAGATAAACTTGCTGAAATCATTCTTAGACTTAAAGGATCAATATGGGAGGTTTGTGTGTGCTCTGATGCTTTCCTGAGGTTTGTGTTGGAGTCTGTATTATGCCAGAAGCTGGTTGTTTGTTGATGTTAGCTGTGTCCAATTCTAAATTAAGTGAAGCTAGTTTAGTGTACTGTTACTGTTGCAAAGGAGCTGAAGAGAGGAACTTGGAGAACTTAAGAAAACTTAGGAGAAAAAGAAAAACTGACTAAAGTCTGCTCATGCACCACAAAACAGCAATCTAAATGGTCTTGTATTAAGGTTAAAACATGCACATTTTTCTTGGGGAGATTTCGTTAAACTAGAGTAAAATTAACCACTGAAAATGTAAACAAAACCAAAAAAAATGTTGATGTCATTCTAACAAAAACACTGTTAAAAATACTGATAAACTGAGATGTAGAAGTGGTTATACTCTTAATGTATGGCAAACAATCTTCTTTGTCTGTTGGAAAAACATATTTTAGTTTGTTACTGGCAAGATATCACCAAGCAGCAACTTGCAGGGTGGAAAGATGAAAACAATGTGGAACATGGAAGTGACAAAAACTGCAGTTCCTTGAATGTACACTTGAGGTTGGCTCCAAAACTGAGTCAATCCCCATGAACCCCCTTGTGAAAAAGTGCAAATTTACATCAGAAAATAGTATAATTTCCATGTTCATGAGATTTATATAGGGTGTTAATTTGTGTGTGTCTCATCCATTTGACTTATATTAAAACGTCAAAATATACATTAAAGGGTACCTGTAATGAATTTTCAGTGCTAGCTATTTCAAAAGGTCACCTATAATACTAGTGGTTCCATCAGATAACTTATCTCATAGCCCATTGTCAAGTCTGCGTGAGTACTAAGTCACTGCTCCATCAGTTAGGCATGGTCAGAGACATGTTTCCTCCTTCACAGGCTGTTCCAGCATCGATAGTGACGCAGTCTCGTATTTCCTGATTACCTGGGCTGTGATGGACTGGTCACTGACCCCGTACAGCAGACACCAGCCTAAGATGACACGTTATCACCCAGTGCTGGGTCGTGTCCCTTGGACAGTGGTGGAGTGGTCCAACTCTTACGGCTGCACAAACAACAAGAACGAACCCATGTTTTCCACTCAGTCTTGCTCACTGACTACTACTTTATTCAGATCACCCGCTACGTCACTTCTGGCTGGCAATGGCTGCTCCCCATAGGTTCTGCCCCTGCCCGTAATTCACATAATAAAAAGGTCCAGTGTGGTGCATTTATGGTGATTTTTTGCTGAATTGGCACCCCTGTTGCTTATAAGTAATACACAAAGCACAATTAATGTCGTAAGCTTGGCCAGTACAGGTACTCTTTAAGTAACAATTAGAGTAACTTAATTACCTTACTGCTAATATTAGCATTATTTTTTGCTGGATTGTTATGCCAACTAGCCTGCTAATTAGCCCAGCTGATCAGATTGTTTATACATCATGTTACTCTTAATTACAATTTTATGTGTTAACATTTATCTATTGTGTGTTAAATTGGTCAGTTTCATCCCTTGTTCCTCACTAGTATTAGCCTCTTATCAAAATGCAATCACTTAATTAAAAAAAACAAAAAAAAACCAAGATGGTAATAATCATAAACAGCAACAGCAGTCTACAAAACAGTCGGTACCATCATACAGGCTTTGTCTATGAATCTAACTCCAAATTAGCTGGATTATTTTATATTAATGTGATTACTTTCCCAATGAACAACATGCTTGACTCGATTTCAGTTTGTCTTTTTGGAAAACAAGACAAATTCCCTAGAAAAAAGTTTTTTTTACTCTCGAAATATTTTTTTGCAGTATGTTATAATGGTTATAATGCACAAAACAGACTCCAGCGCATACTACACATACGCACATGAGCATGCTAAAATTGTACATATTGAGCCTTTAAAGTGCACTTGTTTTCACAGTCTTGATCCTGAATAAGCTGGACAGCAAGGCATAAATCACTGTAGACCTTGTGATAATGACAGTGAGTTGTGGCCAGGGATTGTTAACCTTCAATACATCAGTGCTCTTTCATGGGCGTGAAAGGCAAAGACACACATCCAAGAAATACAGAAGATTGGACAACCAATCTCACACACACACACACACACTTTCTTACAGTGATGACTCCAGTCTAGACATACAGTCACTAACACACTTCAAGTCAGACAGAAATGCAGGGATCCTGTCTTTCAATACATTTCTCATAAGCAAAAAAATGCACTTTACTCACATAGACAATGCCCATTCATACATACACAACACACTAGGTCCTTCTCACTGATGTTATTGCCTCTCACCTAATGAAAGTGATGAATGTACCAAACCAGTGACTGAATGTACAAATCTAAATCACTTCTGTTCAGCCCAGGAGGAAAATTTCACAGCAGCCGAGGATGAAATCAACAGTGGAAGGTTGAGGAGGAGCTTAATTCAGTGTTGGGGCCGGGGAAAAAAAAAGACACAGGCCTGGTGTCAGTGCATTTCTGGTGGCATTTCTTTTAGTGCCTCTTGGGTTCTCTTGACCATGAAGTGAGATAAAAGGAAGTTAATACATTTTATGTCCCTCTAAAATTCAGCCGACAATGGAAAAACTTCAGGAGCTCGCTGTGTGAATTCCTAAAGCAGATATCAACATACATTGGTATTGAAGTGTGCTCTGATTACTACAGCACACTCAGAACAAATAGAGGAAGCTGAACTACCTGACCAGGTGTGATGGAGTCGTCAGAAATAAATAAGCACTGGCCTTCGGGGCTTTATGGATATGTACTTTTTGACATACAAGTCCCATTGAGGACAATAGTTTTGTCTTGAAAGCATGTGATGAAACATTTCTGACTTTAAGTGCACAACCCAAATCCAAAGGACCGTACCTACCACGCTGTCTCTCTTTCACACACCTTCACTGTACATGCACACAGACACACACACACACTCACACATAAAGACACACATATTTTCTATGGGGTGCATGCAAGATTACACCTACTGTACAGAGTCTTGTTGGAGCCAGACCACAGGGGCTGGAATAGTGCTAGATAAAGCCCCACGTGAGATATGAGATGTGGAGGCAAATTTTAGTATTCCAACCCCCCCTCTCCCCCTCTCTCTCAGCCCAATACTGCATGCGGGAGGGATCTACCCCAGGTTGGCTCTGTGAGCTGAGCCTGGGGAGGACAAACTCCCAGATGGCGTTGTGTTATAGCTCGATATTGCATGCTGAAATAGTGCAACACTCTTGTCCTTACTAGCTTTTTTTGCATGAGGATATCGCTGTCCGTTCAGAAAAGGGGTGAGGGACCCGGTTGCTGTACGTCGTGTCACTTGGGTTGTGGCGCTCACTTGAGGCATGCGGCCTTATGCTTACCTGTCACTGTCATACCTTGAGAGTGTAGAAGTGTAGAAATAGAACCATCAGTTACTTAGTTTTTGCTCTGGAAATGGACAAAGGTGTGAATGCAGTTGTTTGTTTTCTTATGACAGTGAAATGGCGAGTATGTCGGCGGCATGCTCTAAAAATGTTCTTGTTACTTTCACATGTGCGTGTCTGCCTATCTTAGTAATAGGTTGATGGTAATGGTTCATTGCTCATGAATAAGTAATGAATTAATAGGGCTGTTTTGATTTTGTGACAAGTGAGAGCACATGTATGTGTACCATGTGTGCGGTCCTGTTTGTCTCTTTGTATATAACTGTATATGTATGTCTGTCCTGTCGTGTGTATAAATATATATTTTGCACCGAATGTACCAAAGGTTTGGGGCTTGCAAAGTAAACCATTAGGCCTGCTCTCAGTTTCAGTCTAACAACACATCCTACTCCTTACAGAACACCACACCTCACGTTTGCTTGAGGAGTGTGGGCAGTAGCCCCTCGCCTGAAGCTACACAGTACATGATTTGGTCGATTTGACATTTCCCACAGTGAGACTTTTCTGCTGCAGGAGACTGATACAATTGGTTATTCGTTTCACATCCAAACTTAAACAAGTTGCACCTCTTGTCTTTCCTAGTACATTTCTGACAGGACCCACTCCAGTTTTCAGAATTCCACTCTATGCAAAGCTCCTGTATGTGTGTCCATTTCACCCCAATGATTGTAATAAAAGAGAACAAATGGCAAATTTTGATTAATGAGCCATGGCTTTTGTCAGATGTCTACAGAGCTAGATATATTCTCTCAACAGTGGACTGTAAATCTGATTCCATGAAGAAGACCATCAGAAGACTCCTCTCTACTTTTACGTTAACTGGCCGGTGGAAGCCCATTTCTCCAACTCAAAAACATCCCATAAGACAAAATAACATCTTATGTCTTAATAATGGCTTAGTATCTCACTATGATTTATTGTCTTAGTATCTCTAAATAATCAGGTAGTATCTCATGGCTCTGATTTCTTAGCACATAATATTATTTCATAATAATGACCTAAAATGTCACAAATCATGATCTCATGATGACGTAATATCTCAATAAATAAGTTATGTCAAAATAATGATGCAGTATCCCTTCATAATGATTCATTACTGCATAATGACTTATCGCAAAATAATGATTTACTATCTCATAATAATATGATATTTGGATAATAGACATGCAGTACGATGATTATGGACTGATTGCTTCTTTCATTTTAATTAATTTCATACAGAATATTCGATTTAATTCTTTAAATTTTAAATTAATTTTTATTTGGTTTTCTATGTTTTCTTGAGTTGATGGCGAAATGCATACCCCCCTATAGATAAAGATAATATATATCCATATCTGTAAAATTATTTTATTTTACTTTTTATTATCTCATGATAAGGACTGATCAGACTGACCAGATAAGATTTTGTCCCATAATTTTGAGATACTAATTTTACATTAATTAGAGGTGTGACATTCGCAAACGAGTCAAGTCTTTTGAATGGCTCCTTTAAGTGAATGATAAGAACCGACTGGCAGTTGAAGTACTTGCCTATGCTGTTCTACTCTATGCAACTGGCCCATGAAAACCACTCAAAAATCCAAATTCTTTTACATATTTGAAGCTTTTTCAGAAAAGTAACCAATAATTACTTTCCCTGGTAACTAATTACATTTATGAAACAGTAATTCAGTTACTAATTCAGTTACTTTTTGGGAAAGTAACTAGTAACTCTAATTACTTTTTTAAAGTAATTTGCCCAACACTGGTTATTATAAAATTATTAAATGTTGTCGCAGTGTAGTTATTTTCTTTCTTTAAAAATGCAGAACAGAAGCTGACCAACCCACGCACACCCCTGTAGTATGACACACCTGACACCACCACACCAAGAGATCAATTCCTCAGGAAACACTGATATGTAGCCTATATTATTTTATCAGTAATTATGATAAAACTAAAGATGAACCAAATTTCTACTCTGCTGTATAACAATTCAGTACATAGCTTAAAAGTGTTGTTGACTAAGTCCGTAATTTTATGACAATAAAATCATATTATTACAAGAAAAATGTCATAATTTTAAAACAGGCAATGTGATACATTTACAAAGGGTCAGAATCAGATTTTTCAGTATAAAAATGTAAGACTCAGTACATTTGAAAGATGTGGTGTCCTGTGTTCTCATTGTGATGAGATTTAGGCCAACAATTTGAGACCCTGAAAGCAATATTATTCATTGGACTTTCTCATTCATTTGATTCCAAAGCCATTTTTTATTAAGATATCATCCAAATTAATAAAAGTGGCTTCATCGGTTGGATTTGCTGGAGAAATTCACCAGCTGACCGTCGACATCGGCCACATTCTGGATAGGGAAACGGTAAATTATCTCAATTATCCTTCAAAAGAGCTTTAAAGTATAAGATGTTTTTACGGAAAGAAATGACACTTATGTTTTCATAAGTTTTGGCCCCAACATTTTGAAACGCACATAGCTGGGTGATTCTCTGAATTTGGCGCCTTTTGTGTCCCACAGGTTTACCTTAAATATTTTCACATACAGTAAACCACAAAATGCATTTTTAAGTCAGAAATGGAAAGGCCCATGTGTCTTTGACTATAACATGTTTTTTTTTTTTTTTTTTTTTTTTTTTTTTTTTTTTTTTTATGGATTCCTGAAAGTGTAGAGGTCAGCCAAATATGCATGTCCCGAGTGACTAAAGTTATATTTTTATTGGATTTAAAACCAAGATTAAACAGTTGTACGCCAAAGTTTTTTATATTGATGAAATGACCAGATTTTTTACTTTAACCTACATAAAAGAAATCTGAGAAAAACACACAATTTACAAATAAAATATCACTATTTAATCGTGTCCATCAGTTTCGCTCAACCCCGTAACAGAACACCAATTCCCCCCTTTTTAAACATAATGGTTCAGTCCAACTTCCTCAGCACCTAGGAAGTGACATTACTCAAGTCTTCTACAATCGACACTGTAAAGAGAGGTAGGTGTTAACATGCTTTCTTTCTTATATTTCATTGTTTTTATTGTCAGACTGGCATTGTCAAGCTCACCCGTTCAACCCCGTTACGTGCATGAATGATATTTAATATTGTTTTGGAAAAATCAAATGATAATGTTGATAAAATATATTACATTCTTGTTTTCCTCATGCCATGTGATGTCCCAGCTAATGGAGATTTGTGGCTACTTTTAGCTAAAATCATCAACCTCATAACATTCAACTCCATAACAAAAAATGCTGTTACAGGATTGAATCATTGTTATGGAGTTGAAGGTTGGATTGTTCTTACTCTGTTATGTTACTTCATGTTCATTATTTTCAGATATGGGAAAGTCCAATGCAGAAAGGCAAAGGGAGTACAGGGCGAGAATAAATTCAGATCCTGAGAAAAGGAAAGAATATCTCTGGAGGGAGCGTGCACGCTGGAAAAGTTTTATTAGTTCAAGAGTTTAGAGAAGTTTAGTGAAGTTTTTGTTTAGAGAATACAACAATGTATGTTTTTTTATTCATTCATTCATTCATAATTCAACAAAGTTCATTTTAATTTGCTTAAATGTTGAATTTCATTCAACCCTGTTACAGTGCATTCAACCCTGTTACATTGTGCTCAACCCTGTTACTTGATACATTTTTAGATTTTTTTGATAATAACAATTAACAGAAGATAAATGTTTGTTAAAAATGTCAACAGTGCTTAGGGGACAAGTAGAAAACATATGGAAGCCTTATCTAATTTGAGGGTAAAAGTATTTTTTCATGATTTATGAAGACCAATTGTACATCAAATACCATATCGTAATATTCACTCAAATAAAATTTAGTTAGAATAAAATAAAATACACTTACGATGAGTTATTTTACACAAGGGACAGGTGTTCCCCAAGACACAGAGAGAATTAGTTTGAATATGTTTTAGGATAATATTCACACTGAAGTCAAAATGTCCTGTTACAGGGTTGATTTTAATACACCATATATGACAAACACAATCATAATACTGAATGGCATTTAATGCCTAAGGTGGGAAAACATGTTTTCACAGAGGTTCAAATAGTCCTTCACCAAATGCAGTGTTCAAAAACATAGTCATTTATGGGGGTTTTTCCAGCAACCATAGACCCCAAACGGCACCGAATTCAGAGAATCACCTAGCTAACTAACTATAAAATGTGGAGTTATGCTAATATTTTAATCAGATATTGGTTAATAATGATGGAATTTGGTGATTGTGAACATAGAAAGTGGAAAACCAGTGGTAATTTTACTGTAGAAGACATGTTTACTTCCAGCAGATCATTCAGAACAAACACTTCACTGAGTCTCAGTAGAAAAGTGAGAGGAATCAAAGCCCTCAGAACAGTTTTTTCTCACTCTCTGTTGTCCTGATTGTGTCCTGCAGGCATGTGACCAGAGTTATCGCTCCTGTGGTTGGCAACATCAACCTATGGAAAGTGACAGACTACGAGGCCTGTGGTCACAGGCTGATGTCTGTCCTCTGCAGCTTCAGCCCAGGGCAGTGATGCAGAGGGGAATATTGTGGAAGAGGAGGACCAGGAGTCAGACCAGGACATCCCGCATCTCCCTGAGGACCTGTATCCACCCTTGGCTCATCACATCACTATTCTTAGCTTGTCATTTTTTAGGCTGCAGGACCTGTGTGTCTGGCAGGGCCTGCACCAGGATTTACTTGGTTTTATTTACATTTTAAAATTTTATGTTCTTCTTTAATATGCACGTATGCACATATGTCATTTCCCCCACAGGGCCACGCCCCTCTAAGTCAGACTGAGTGGCAAAAACCAACCTGCTCAACATGATGGAGTCTAGCAGTAAACACAACAAGACCGGGCAAATGTAAAATATGAAATTAAATTAAGGACAATTGGACTGGACATGGATCCGTACGAGTTACCAAAGAATAAGTGGTCCATGAACATGGACATGTGGCCCGAAATCGCATATCCGGACATCCAGGGTGTAGGGATCATTGCTATTTTTACCTGAAACAAATATGCATGGTTTCATCATTATTGACAACCAGGAGCTAAAACTAGGCAGAGAACCAATTGATCCAAAGTGCATTTACAGAAGACCATGTATTGACCCCAGTGAATATATGCATGATCTACTGGTCCTGAGGATATTTACGTCTAGTTCATGTCAAGTACTTTATACAACACAGATACTACTGCTTTGTACTAGCAGGGTAACACTTTATTCTTGTAAATTATGATATTTTTCCCACCTGATTTGAAATTATGACATTATTCTTGTAATATTATGGCTTTATTATCGGAATGACATTTTTGTCAAATTATGAGTTTTTTTTATAACTATGACTTTATTCTCATAACAATGTGATTCTTTTTGTATTCCGCTTTATTGTCATAAATTATGGGTTTTCTATCGATATTTTATGACCTGATACTCGTAGTGACAAGTGTTTTTATTTTCTTATGTGGCCCTAATACGCTGTCATAGCTTTATTCTCCAGTACCCCCATATTTGAAAAACTAGGTTAGCCTCAGTTTAAGTTAGTTTACAAATCATGTAGGAGTACAAGGTTCATAATCACAAATGAAGACTAAAACCATGAAAGATCTGATCATGAAACCAAAAGCTTTACTAAGAAGTAACGTTAGCCAAAATAATACGTAATTTAAGGTATGATTTTATTCAAAAATACAGCATAAATTAATGTTACCTGACACGAAATGGGATCCACAGATCTAGGTTTAGTTTCTTGGATTTGTGGATCCATCTATTTCTCTTTTCTTGTCTTTTGGTGTCTGTAAAACAACAGCTCCGACTGCTTTTCAAACCTGTTCATACAATCAGTCTCACAACAACTCTTCCCCATTCTTTTTTATTAAATATTGTTCTTAAGTTTAGACAGTATTGAAGCCAACGCTGCTACTCATCTCCCTCTTTCTGCCACTCAGTGGGCGTAACCACGGTGACTTCCGCTAGTGGTGACGTCACATGCATACCCTCTATTGTGGCTGCTGGTAGCGTCTAAGACCTTACACATATGTAAATGGTTTATAGTCACCACAGTTGCCTGCTCCATGGAATGTGTGGCAGCACAGGGCAGTTCAGGGGAGCTGGTCTCTGAGGGATTGCTCTGAGCATATAAATGTACTGGAGCTGCGTGCTGTTCATCTGGCTCTCAAGCACTTTCTGCCTGATCTGAGAGGAAAGCATGTTCTCATACGGTCAGACAACACCTCAACCGTTTACCACATCAATCATCAAGGGGGCACCAGGTCAGCACAACTTCTGTGGGTGTCCCGAAATCTTTTGACGTGAACTGCACGGCATCTCTCTACCCTGCGAGTGGTGTATCTGCCAGGAGGCAACAATCAAGTTGCAGACTCCCTTTCCTGACAGAGGCCCTCTCCAGGAGAATGGTCTCTCCACCCAAAGGTGGTGTACTGGTTTTGGAGGCCTTTTCAGACAGGCGGAGGTGGACTTGTTCACCTCAGAGGGAGTCGACACATTGTCCTTGGTACTCGCTCAGGGGGATACCGGGTCCCCCTCGGCCGGATATGCTAGCACATCTGTGGCCTCTGTGCTCTTGTATGCCTTTCCCCCTTTTAGTCTGATTTGGCTGACTCTACAGAGGGTTCTCAAGGAGGGCCATGGTTGTTGTTGGTGGCCCTGTACTGGCCAGCACAGCCGTGGTTCTTACGGGGTGCTCGTCAGTTGCGTTCACAAACAACACCACAAGCTCCAGTGTGGGACTTGTCTTTGGTTCTTGAAGTCCTGTGCCACCCTCCTTTTGAGCCTTTGGCACAGGCAGAACTCAAGTGGGTTTTATATAGGACTGCTTTTTTGTTGGCTATAGTCTTGGCTAAGAGGGTTAGTGAGTTACATGACCTCTCTGTCAGCCCCTCGTGTCTCAGATGGAGTTCAGATGGCTCTGGTGTCACTTTGTGGCCTGACACAGTGTTTGTGCCTAAAGTGTTGCCCCACTCTCATTGTAATCAGCCATTAAAATTGGCACAGTTTCACCACCCTCCAGGAGAGGGTGGGGACAGGCCAGAGCTGTGTTGTGTGTGGGTGTTGTGTGCATATGTGGCAGCTACGGCAGGTATGTGACGCTCAGACCAGCTCTATTTATGTTGGTTATGGTGTTCCTAAGATGGGTGGTCCTCTTTCCAAACAGTGTCTCTCTCATTGGATTGTGGAGGTCATCCACCACACCTATAGTTCAGGAGGTCGTGCTCTACCATCTGGTGTTAAGGCCCATTCAACCAGGAGTGTCTCCACTTCATGGGCAGCTATGAGAGGGGTTCCTTTGGAAACTATATGTGCTGCTGCATCATGGGCTTTGCTGAGCATGTCACCAGATTCTATAACATCCATGTGTCCACTTCTCATCCTCTTGACCAAATTCTTCAACAAGGATCCTCTGGGTCCTCTCAGTTTGTACTCAGGATTCTTTGTGACATCGTTGGTATTAGTCATTCAGTGCTTTCAGCACTGCCCTCTGGTGATCAGGAGGGATGAAAGAGAACAAAAGTTATATATGTAGCTACGGTTCTGTGAATCCTGGATGACCACCAGGTATTCTCTGTCACTCAGAATACTTGCGTTTCCGCAAGAAGGTTCTGTAGGAACAGAGCCACAGATGACTTAGGAATATATTACCTCCGGGGCATCATCTGGGTAACAGGTGTGACTTTTTGGTACTACTACTCAGACTGCGCATGCAGGAAGGGATCATTCAGTGCTTTCAGCCTCACCTCTGGTGGCCATCCGGGATTCATAGAACCGTAGTTACATACATAACTTTTGTTATTAGTGAATGTAGTTATTGTAGCATATTTATATTCATTATTTGTTTTTCATTAATGCGTCTCCCGTTACCTCCCCCCTTTCTCCCCCTCCCTCCCCCAATCTCTCTCTCTCTCCTCCTCTCTTTAACCCAACTGGTCACGGCAGACAACCATCCTCCAGGAGTCTGGGTCTGCTTGAGGCTTCTGCCAAAACAGCAGTTTTTCCTCGCCAGTGTCACACCAAGTGTTTGCTCCTGGAGGATTCTTTTGGGTTCTGTAAATAGGCTTTACAGTCTGATTAACTGATTGAATTGGATTTTATATTTTAATTAATATTTCTCTAAATTATTTATTATTTGTGTTTTTCTAAATTTATTTAATTGCTTAACCCATAACGACCCAAACGTCCACTTTTAATCAAAACCATTTACTGATCTAAAGTGTTTAATACCTGTTGATCCACTAATCCTATCAATACGTGTAAATAATTGGTGTAAAATTACAGTTGTCATTTTTTTCATGGTCATCAGATTTGACCCCATTTGGATGTTCAGAGGCTCTGTAGCAAATGTGGAAACACTGTCATCTTCTACAACATTCAGTCACCAGTAAAACCCATGGAGTTGGATCAATGACAGTGGATGGAGACACTGGGTTTATGTTCAGTTAATGACAGATTTAGTTGAAAAAGTCACTTTTTCTCCAGTTTTCTCTGTTTCTGATGTAATAACCCTCAACTTTACTCTGAGCTTTTATGAACATCTGTGATCAGTGAATTAAATATAGGAAAATACCTGATTTTCACACAAAAAGCCCCAAATACAGAGGATTGTATTATCATACATGGAGATAAATCAGTTATGAAAGCTAAATTAAATTCACTTGGTAACTGCAACAAAAGTATCACTGGGTCTTTATGGGTTAGAACAATGTCCACCAAAGTTTATGCTCAATAAAGCAGTAAAATGTACAGTATTTGTCATGTGTGGTGTCTTTTAAGTGTGACATTTTAATTTTAAAAAATCGCTTGAAGTATTAGTATCGGGTGTCAGATAGGGTGACCTCAGCTAAACTGAGCCACTTTTTGGTTCATGGCTTAGGAAAGTTTTAAAAAGCAATGTATTTCACTGAATTATGTTTTTGTGGGACATAAGGAAGGTATTAAATATTTTTGTGTAGAATTGATGAAATACAATATAATTGTTCAGGTCCTATAGCTTTTGAAATGGTCCTGTATTTTTAGATGAGCTGTCCTCAGGTAAAATGGGCCACATGTTCAGCTAAAATGAGACACTGAAGTTGCAGAGCACAATAGAGTAATTTTGAAAAAACATCAAATTAACTTTAATGTTAAAACACAGAATGACACATTATATTAACATATTATCATGCTTTAGTAATTCATAATAACTTTATACTGAACTGAATAGTCAAATAATGTATTGTGTGCATGTGTGTGGATGTGAGGTGGTGGGGCTCCTCCCCACTGTTCTTAAATGTCTGTTTGCTTTGTGTGACAATAGTTTAACAAGCCAGTCGGTGGGTTCATTGAGTGGTTTCAGAGTGTTAAGTATGTAAACACAGTGAGACAATTCGCTGCAGCAATTTTATATTGGAACGTGTAATTTTATTTCAGTACAACGAATTTATACAGGTATATGTTATGTGTACACATAACACATCACAAGTCAAAACAGCGTAAAATCTGACTGAAATAAAAAAAAAAAAAAGGGGGGGGGAAATGGTAAAATGAAGAGCCATTTGAGAACCAAAAGGGCTGGCTACTAGGTGAACTGAACCAAATGATCACTGACGAGAGCTGAAATTCCCATCACTAATATGAATTAATTAACTGTATTAATTATAATTAATTATATTAATACGTAGATTCTGTATTCCTGTCTTTCTTGTTCTTTCTTTTTTTCCTTTACTTGGTTTCTGTCTCCGTGTATAATATACTGGTCACACCATTGGTCAAGCGTAAACACATTCAAACGGGGGTACGGCCTCCTTTTCATACGTTTCAACACTGCGCATGCGCACTGTCATGACGTGTCGACAAAGTGTCAAACAGAGGGATGTAAAGATGATCGAAAACTCTCCGGATAAACTTGTTAACTTCCAGTTTGCCGTAAGCGTAGTGTAGAAACCATCCTTATTTGAGTCGCCTGTAGCTGTAGTATCATAGAGTAGTTACTGCTGAATGGTGGAGTTGAGGAAATTGGTTTAACTTACTTTTGAATCGCGTCATGAGAGTCTGGCTAACTTAACGAGCTAACAGGAGCCTGGAGTCGGTAAACTAGCTAAAGTAAACAGTAGCATTACAGCCGGCTTAGCTAGTTGGAATATGTAACTAACACACGGCCGGTAAGTCAGGTAGCCCCTTCGCCTAGTCTTTTCGTTTGTCTGTAGCTAGTGTTGGGAGCCTCAGCCGGCCGGCCGGCTAACGCTAACGTTACCGAGCGGAGGATGATGTCTCGGAGGCGGCTGGACAGTCGTAGCGGAATTTCCGCAGGGCTACTCACCGAAATTCAGACCTCAATCACCACGGAGCCACTGGAAAGTGTATATGAAATCACCGGAGAGTTGGGCAGGTGAGTTTGCCCTAGAGAGATGTTATGACATTTACATAGGCAGTAGACAGTATGAAGTTGGAAAGTTGTGAAATCCACAGACCAGTCTTTATCATATGGAGAGATTGCCTTCTATTCTTACAGCTCGGATTTCTTAATAATACGTCCAACTGGTTTTGACATTTTGGCAGTAGCTATTGTCACCATCGCATTGTAAGCCTGGTCTGACGGCTTATAAACAGCACAGACATACGTACACATGTAGACATATTACGTAGGCTATATACAGCTATTTCCTTACAGTGATTGGGATACCCTGAAATCACTGTAATCACTGTCAGTTTTGGCAGAGAATGTTAAATTACAATAAACTGTACAGATTTTAAAAAGTGGGTACTTTCTAGGTGTGTTCATAAAGAAAATTGTAAATACAAAAAAGATAATCAGATTAGTCTCAGCTGTGTTTTAAACAGGAACTAATATTTCCTAATACGGAGAGCAGCTTATAACACAAAACCACTTGTGTTGTAAAATACAACAAAAAAATAAGCATGCCAGTGCTCCAATGAATTGGGAGAAAATGTTTGCTTTAAACAGACACAGTTATTGATAGTTTATTGTTGTATGTTTACACGTGTCTTATTCCATCATACAATAAGTTAATGCTGAAACTGTCAAAATGCTCGCGTCACAGCCTCTCTTCAGATAGAATACACAAATGAGCAGCAACTGAAGTTAGTTGTTTATCACTATATAATTTTGAACATCAGGATAAGTGAAAAAGATACGTTTCATAAATGGACAGCACACACTATTAGCACAGTTCAGAGCTTGTGTATTTATACAAGTAGTTTAATGCATTTTAATAGCCTTTGGACTCTGAACTGTAAGCTGTAACTGCTGTAAACACGAGTCTTCAGTGCTCCAGAGGAGCTGACTTCATCGAGTTACAGTAGACTTTTATCATGCCTCTTTATGCAAGCCACGGTAACCAGTGAAGTAATGGTCCGATGGCTCCTGATAATTATTTACCTGAGATCTGTGAAGTGTGTTTGAAGTCATACAGTACTTCTTCACTGTACAAGTCTGCTGTCAAAACATGAGGAAGGAAACGTACACATGTAGAAATCAGAGTTTAGAAAAAGAAGACACAAATGTGTTCTCTTCTTATTTCTAACAATATGGAGACAAGAGTTTGTTTACACAAACAAGATGTAACCAGGGGAAAATGGAGAAACGCTGTGTTTACACACTATCAAAACAGGAAGTTGTGAGGTGTAATATTTAGTTTTAAGAACCTCATAAGGGCAGCAGTTTTAGGGTGTTATGTTGTTATAAGTTTCCATCTGGCTGAAACTAAGTTACATTATTCATGAATGTGTTAAGTGTTTTCGCACTTAACTGTTTATAATAAAAAGAAGGTGAAAAAGACTTTTTAAGACAAAGAAAGGCAGGAATTATTGTGTTTCAAAATACATTTTAAAAAGCTATGAAATAACATTAGATAACTAGGAATTGTGTGCATAGAATACTGGGGAAATATCACATTTCAGAAGCAAATGTTTGTCATTGAACTCAAAAAAAAAAAATCACTGAAATGGTTTATAACAGAAATAGGTACCGTTTTCTATCAATTAATGATGAACCATTTAGTTTATGGAACTATGTTTGTTAGTGCAACAATTGCAAATTGCAAACAATTGAAACTAGCATTTGACTAGCATAGCAATTGACTAACTATTCAGTTTAATTTCTGATCAATCTGTTTTTTTGTCCTCTTAATATAAATGTCACAAGATGGTGAGAAATGTTCAGTTTACTGTCAGGAGGGAAGAAACCAGCAAATATTCACATTTAAGCTGGAATTAGAGGACTTAGACTTATTTTGAAATTACTCACATTCATTCATTGCTTATAAAAATTGTTGCAGATTTCCTGCTTTTATTTATCTAACCAACAAACGTTACAGCTTTTTATAAAATGAAAATAATGACACAGACTCACAGGTTGACTGATATATTTGATAAAATGATGAGCTCTGTTTTAAGATAATGGCAAAATTCATCATCTTGAACATGTTCAGGCTATCAGTTTATGTATTTAATTGTTAAAAGTACAAGAAAAACACAAGTTTGTTACCAATTGCATTTTGGAGCAAAGTGCACACAGTCGCTTCTTTTGGGTGCTTGTAAAATTGTTATTTTTGGATGTCTTTTTCTTTTGATGCAGTCATTGCAAGTTCATGTGGAAAAGCGTTTTCCACTGAATACTTTAGCTCTCCTCAGTGAAGGGAATGAAACTCTGCTCATCTGTGCAGAGACGAAGTGGAAAACTACAGACTTGAATGAACATATGATGTGTAATAAACACCATATAAGCACTGAATGCTTTTCATAATTGTGTTTCAATGGATTGTTGCCTTTCTAGTTTTTCTGCTCCGATGAATTATGAAGCTTTAATCCAGTGAGGTCATTTCATTACAGACTGATACTTGGAGGGTTTCCAGTCACCTTAATATGAATGGTTAATCACAGCAATCAAAACATGGCAGCAGCAGGGACAACAAGGAATGTGTTGGCATTGATAAACTCAGAAATGCTGGTTATATAATGGCACAACTTGAATGTAGCACTATTGTCTCAAAACCTCAAACACACTAACAAATAGCAGAGGAGGCAAATGTCCCAACATGCAGCACTCCAGTATAAGTGCAGATACTCAATCTGACTTCCTTGCAGCAGTAAAAGTGAAACAGAAGAGAATCTTATGTGTCCACTAAGTAAATATGAAAAAGTTTGGAGAAAATTTTCAACTGTTGCATGTTTTATCTATTTTTTGTTTTACAGCATTTTCATCTTGTTGCATCTTGTGTATTATTTTTGTCTTATCATATCTTTTATGCCAGTTTCATGTTATTATGTCTTTTGCATCAGTTGTTTTTGCACCTTTTTTGAGCATGTTTTCATCTTGTTACATTATTGTATTTGTCTCTCCCTTAATGGATGAAAACTAAGATTGTACTCATTTCGTTTACAGTGGTTTGATGTTACCATTGAATGGACATTAAATCAAAAATACTAGTAAACACTAATTCAGGAAGGCGGAGACCACAGGTGTATCTTCATCTTGTTATGTTTTTGTTACTTTTGTTTTATGTGAAATAAATTGTTGTTTGCCTTCAAATATATTCAAAGTAAAATAACAAGTCTGTTATAAAAATATATAAAAAGAAAGTTGAAATGTAGGTCGGGTTTAAATGGAAAGAATTAAGAAAAATAAGAATAACGACTCTGGTAAAGTTCCTAAAAACTCTTGCATATAGTCATTTTCTATCTCTCACAAACAGCTTTATATGATTGCTGTAGAAATTTATTCAGTGTGGGACATTATACACATGACACAACAATAAATATTTTCCAATTAAACCTACACCTATATTTAACCACGAGTCCTCTGTCTGACTCTCAGGGGTAAGTTTGCTGTGGTTAAACGCTGTGTGGAGAAAGCCACAGGCAAAGTGTTCGCCGCCAAGTTTCTAAGGAAGAGGAGACGAGGCCGTGACTGCCGAGCAGAAGTCATCCATGAGATGGCTGTTCTAGAGATGAGCCGTAACAACGCCCGAGTGGTCAACCTACACACAGCCTACGAGACGGATCATGACATCGTCTTACTGCTGGAATAGTGAGTTCACAACATGACCACTAACATGTGCTTTTGTTCTTTCTGTAGGCTCTCGAATTATCATTTATCTTCTCTGTTGTTCTGCTTTTTCTGTCACAAATAACAAGGAAACCCACTCAAGAGTTGCAGAAGTATGACATTTGAAAGTACACCATGATATTAAAATAAATTTCTATCAAACCATGTGTATTTGTTTATCAAAACTGGTCATGGACCTGTTTTATTGGGCTGCCAACTGTTCGAATAAATTTGACAAGAGTAATTAGGAAATGTGAATTAATTTTTCTAGTGTTCTATGGAAGAGCTTATAAATGTAGAACTAAGAACAGTCATACATGTAGCAGAGGTAAGACAATGAAAGTTATGTAAAAGACACAAGAAGATCCTTTTTTCCTCCTTATTGTATTTGTTCAATCAAAAACTCTTCTGTGTTCATACCTGTGAATTCCTCATGGAATCAGAATCCATTTCATATTATTTTTATGTTTTCTATTTTGCACTATATCTGTGGTCGTAGTGTGCAGAGTGTGCAAAATGTCATTCTGTTGCCATACTGTGATAATCTCTCATTGGTCTACTTGATGATCATTCATCACTGATTGGTTGACAGTAAATTGAAACCTCTGTCTTTCCCTCATTTTAGTCTATTGTATGAAAATCTGCTCCTAGAGTTGGTGTGTCACTAATGGGCTCGGTACAACCATTTGGTCCTGCAAATATTTAAGGTCAAAGTCTTGTTTGTCCAGTTGTAAGGAACTGCCACTTTGTGCTTTTTGCAGAATGACACAGCTCCTTCTTCTTTTATCAGGTTTTGTTCTTAAGTTAAAATATCAATATTAGCTCATGCTCAAAGTTCGCATGTAGCAAAGATGACTGTACATATTTTAGGGCGTCAGCAGGTCCTGACCTCCCTTTACCTTCCATGCTTTCCTTGTCAGGCATGAGATTTATTGTTTCTTGTATCAAAACAGAAACTGGATGCAAAGATTCAAAGTCCAGACATGATTAGGCAGGGATTTTAGCAGTGGTTTTCTCAACACATGCTTGGTGCCTGTTACTGGAGTCATCTTTAATCCCTTTCTGACATCGAGGACAATGTGAACAAGTAACTGTGTTGATCCAAGACGGACTGGACTTCAAAAAGTGGCATCAAGGAAGTGGCACAGTAGAATAACTAGAATAACCTGAAATGTATTCAAATGAGATGACCTTAGTGCCTTGGGTATGATCACTGGGCTCGTCCTTTCACTGCCTCTGTGTCAGTACAGTTTAATGAATGATTTACAGTGAGTAAGCAGGAATGAAACTGTCATATTACTCAATAACACTTTTCCCAAACTCGTAGGATCACTCTTCTGAAACTCTAGTCACTAAAAAACCAATCCTGCAAAAGATGGTCTGTATGTCAGTCACTCTTGAAAATCACCTGAACTCTTTTGTGTATTTCTGTGTTTTCTGTGCACAGTGCAGCAGGTGGCGAGATCTTTGACCACTGCGTGTCTGAGGAACTGCTACCAGAGGTCCAGATCACCGTCTGATTAGACAACACTGAGGGAGTCCACCATCTGCACCAGAGCAACCTAGTCCACTTAGACCTAAAGGTACTTGCACATACACACACACACACACACACACATATATATATATATATATATATATATATATATATATATATATATATATATATATATATATATATATATACACATATATATATATATATATATACATATATACATATATATTTGTATTAGGGCTGGGCAAGTTAACGCGTTATTACCGCATTAACGCATTCATTAAATAACGCCGACAATTTTTTTTATCTCATGTTAATGCCGTTCTATTATAACTCATATATTCTGCCCCCTGCTTGTGTGCGTGTAGCGATTAGCTCGGCAGATAGACAGGTTTCCCAAGAAAAGCCGGACACCGAAAACTTCTCTCCAAATCTTTTACTTGAGACTCACTGTAAAACTGCAACATACATACAAAATATGTTTCTGTTATGTTCATTGCCTTAGTACATTTACATGGCATTATACATTTAAATGAATGGGAAAAAGATCGCTAGGTCGATGCTAACTTGAATGGGAAAATCCATAGACATGCTAACGATTAGCATTTACAGATTAACTTAAGATTTACAATGTCTTTTTATCCAGCAACAAAGGTTCACATCAGAGATATTTTATACTATTCATTCTTACAACAACTGAATGTAAAATACTCACAAGCAAACGTTTTTCGGATCATACAAACAGAGTGAAAGAAACGTGTCTGTTAGTACCTTCTTATGTCCAAACTGGCTATGGGAACACCGTAAGTACAAAACATACGTTAGTGCAATTTATTCCGTCCACTAGAGGGCCCCTTTTGCTTGCTTTTAACAACTGAACATCACATATTATTGGGGTTATTAGTATTGGTGGGCTTAAGACTCCTGTCAATCACTCACAACCAGAAATAAACTGGTGGGGACATAAACACTGAGGAAAGTAACGGTGTTTTCCATGGTCATTTTCATTTTAAATGTCTTCAGATGGTGGGGTTGATAAGGCCAAAGTTGTTTGTAAGCACTGCAATGTGGAATTATTTTTTTTATCACCGGAGTACTTCGAGTCTGAAATATCACTTAAAGGCAATACACACTGTTGATGCCGGCAACGCCCCCCCCCCCCCCTATAACTATGCGATTAATTGTGATTAATCGCAGAAATCCATGCGATTAATTGCGATTAAAAATTTTAATCACTACCCAGCACTAATATATATGTGTGTGTGTGTGTGTGTGTGTGTGTGTGTGTGTGTGTGTGTATACGCATACATACATACATACACACACACACATAAACAGGATTGGAATATTATGATCACCAATGATGTATGTTCCACTGTACTATGATATGGTGAAAAACACAGTGAAAAGATCAGATCACCCACCCCTACGCACACTGTCTCATTTCCTATTTCTTGGGCACAGTTAATCATAGAAATAAGATTAAAGGTGTTACCACAGCCCTAAGCCACGTGGAGAACCTGAGTGACACCATGCTTAGAAATAAAAGGATCTTTCCTCAACACAGTTGCAGGTGGAGTCCTCTGCTCATACAGCTATGACATTGTTATATTTCAGCACTAGCTAAATGATCACACCTTCAACATGCTCATAAATGAAAAAGAATGATGTATAAAATAGGCGTAATAGTTGGAAATGAAAAATATGCCCTGTCTCATATTTACAACAGCAGTAGACAATGACTGAATAATGTTAAAGTGAAACAGAACTTGAGTTAGATTAATGGTTTTGTAGCGCTTATTTAAAACTGCATTTTATCTCTCCAGCTGCGTTAATCTTGCCTTTCCATTTCATCTTTTCCAGCCACAGAATATTCTCCTGACAAGCCTGTCTCCTCCAGGAGACATAAAAATTGTGGACTTTGGCCTGGCACGCAGACTGGGTGCGGTTGGAGAGCTCAGGGAAATTCTTGGCACACCTGAATATGTGGGTAAGATGAGGTTCCGATAATCCACTTTCATTACTCTGAGACATCAGGCAGGAGCTGCAGTTAGCAGCAAATGCAGAAATTAAGCAAAAATCCAAAACCAAAGAGGAAGGAGAGCTCATATGTGAGGTGAATGGGGATGTCATTTTCAATTTATGTCTGAGACAAACTGAAAAATGATCTGTAGTTTAAGGTGGTTTTAGAGAAAAACCCCAAGCATGCATTTCTCCACATACATAATGTATAGTCATAAAAAAGATGGGTTTATGACAGAAGTATTACATCCATCCAGGATTGTAACGGTTTTTTAACAGCCTTTACATAGAGTTTTGAAATAGAAAGATAAGGATTGAAACATTAACTGCAATGAGACAACAGCAGTAAAACAACATGAGGTTTTTATAAAATGGAAATTAAAGAGACATTCTTGCAAAAACAAGTAACCACTCCCTTTTATCTTTGACGTCAGCTCCAGAGATCCTGAATTATGAGCCAATCACAACAGCAACAGACCTGTGGTGAGTCTTGGCCTACTTCTCTGACTGTTACTTGGTCTTTTTACTTACTACCAATCTCAGTTTAAAGAATCCACTAATACTGATGATACGCAGTTTTACCCTGGAGTCCAGCAGGTCCAGCGGTGCAATGTTTTCAATTCAGCTGCCTGTTTTCAGTCAAGCACAGTTAGCAGTAGGACATTAAAGCTTTCTATTAACATGGAAATAGTGTAATTATCAAAAAACATGTGATTAATAGTGGATATACCTGAGTAATATTATACTGAAAACTACGGAACAGGGTAATAACGGGCCAAAAACAAAGAATTGTAATGAAACACATTTAAAGATAGCAGTGACAATATTTAGGTTTATTTTGAGGCTATGGTTGGTCTTGACCCTTGCAGGCTGCCTGCATAATCTCATTGCACAGGTAAAAATGTTGATTATTTGATAAATATACTTGAGCATAACACATACTCCAACACAAACTTCACATAAGCACATGCAAAATCTTCCAAACTGAACAACCTTTAATGTCTTCCTCTGGCTAAAAAAGTTTGTTATCAGTGCTAATCAGCTAGTGCAAGCCTCTTAATGTGTCTGTGCTGTCGTCTAGGTGTTAGCATTAGCTGCCTGACACTAGTTGGGAACATAGCACTGTTTGGGTAGCCTCGTAGCGATGTAACTAAACTCCTTAGCAAGATCTAAAACATTCAAAAGGCTGAACCTGCCTGGATTCCAGACTGCTGTTCTTGTATTAAGATCATGAATTAAGTCCACAGTCTTGAGGTCTTGTAGAACACCTTTTTGTGTGACATTTTCTCATCTTTATCATGTTTTCTATCAAGAAATACAATTGAAACATGGTTTACATAATGGAAATGTCTTCCACAAGAGATGTTTTCAGATTATAAGACATAGCAGTAGCATATCATTTGTAAAGTAGTACCTGGCTTGTCCCTTATTAACTTCAACATAAGTCTTCATCTGATATTACCCAGTTATGTCCACTATTGATGCCAAGCTATCACCTAGTTATTGCATGATACAACTTTTAATTACCTTTTTTATACCTCTTTATCATTAAGCTGTTACCCCACTATTACAATGTGATGACCAAGTTTTAATGCGAAGTACTCTTCAGTAATGAAGAAGGTGGTCCATGTCAGAGGAAACCGTGTTAAAACAGCATGTCTCTTGTTTTGATAAAGACCCTAACACACATGTGCATGTTTCAGGAGTGTGGGTGTCATAGCCTATATGCTAGTGACGGGTGAGTCTCCATTCGTGGGGGATGACAAGCAGGAGACTTATCTGAACGTGTCGCAAGTCAATGTGGACTACAGCAGGGAGGCATTCTCCAGAGTGTCGGAGCTGGCCGTGGACTTCATCCGCAAGCTTCTGGTCAAAGCTCCAGAGTAAGTCTAGACGGCACCTCGAAGACTCCCACAATAGAAACACACAGTGGAATGATCTAATGAGTGAAATCTGGGAGGAGTGCAGGCACACAGCTGTAAACAGATCATGTCATGTTTTATTTTAGGCCACTTCATACGGGTCAGGCTGTCAGGGCCTGCACACCCTGCAGCTGAGAGTCAGTAAAGCACTTCCTTTGTTTTTAGTCAACATGAACACACTGTATTATAACCAGTGGTACATATTTATCCTGCAGCCTTCAGTTAGATATTTCCCCTGAAGGTATCCTACTCAGCTGAGGTGTTGACTATAAATAATCTGGTCTGTGCAGCGCATAATATGGTTAGTGTGTAGTGACTGTCACTTTTCATAGTTTTCACATGAAAAACAAGAACAAGGCTTTCCTCTGTTGTTGCTAGGTATTTAATTTCAAAATGCTGGATGGTAGTTAGATACACACAATTCAGATGAACCTGGATTGTGTGTGTGAGGGTGTGTGTGTGTGTGTGTGTGTATACCTGTCTGAATGCTGCCATACATGTACCTATAAATCACACCAATCCCTCCTCCACAACAGCTTAAACTGTCACCGGAGGGTCATGTAAAATGTAGAAATTGTTTACCAGGAAAATGTTTCAACATTAAATCAGAATAATTTATTAATTCCAGGGGGAAATTATTGAAATTACTTTGTTTGATATATAATACAGAACACCAGGTACAGCACACGTCTGTGCAATGTCAACAGGAGGGATTTTCCACAAATAAGGCCTGCTTTAAGTTAACACCCATAAGTAGAGTTCACGTGTTTTACAGATTGAAATACAGTGAGTGCTGTGTATGAACAGCAAGTGTCTAAGTCTATTTTTTTTATAGTATTATAAAAACATTTTAGTTTTAGTACTTTCATGGGGTGATCTCAATACCTATAGTTTGAAACAATTATTAAATCTAGTGTTGGTCGTTGTGTGGGCAGGCTCCACTCCTTCATTTGAAGCCCAATATGATGCTTTACCACAAAAATGCAGATCTCAGTGCAGGTGTCGTATATAAAGGTTGATCAGGTAAACTAATCAAGGCTTGAATAAGAGTCAGCTAAGGTGTAATTGAAGACTGCTCTAGGAAAATGCCAAAATAAATTGCATTCCATTTTTAAAAAAAAAATCATTTTGTAATGAGATAGAATAAATAGTTTCAAGCCGAAATTTTGAAGGGTATTTTAAAAATTCCCAATTTGACCCAAAATGACTCCTTGAATTGAGCAATGTCAAGCGTCACATTCTGAGGACAACCTCCAAGTGCCTTAATTTCTCAATCTGTTGAATTATTCCTGCAATAAATAATGTCCTATTTTGGAGTTGAACATCATAGCTACCAATTTATGCCTTCTTATGCTTCAATCCCCTCGTATCCTTAAAAAAAATTCAGCCTTATTAAACCATCTTGCGCACATTAGTGTGTCCGTCAGACATTCTAGCCATTTGGGTCAGCTCATCCAGGTGCATTCGTCAGCTCGTCCCACTGATCTTTTGCAGACTTAGACGGTTTGAAGTATCCTTATGACCAGGAACCAGTTTTAGAGGCACTTGTGTGCCATTTCTATGGAATGAACATTTGAAAGGATCATGTCCATTGTCCATCAAAATATAACGTGCGCAACAAGTGCTTCTAAATATGGAAGAAGGATCGAAGTGACCACAAGTGATCCTGGAAATGTCCATAAAAGGAGACCGTGGTCTACGTCATCACTTGTTTGGAGTAGCCGGCAGTAATGGCGGTGGAGATGAATTCAACAGACGTCTGTTAAGTTTAATAACGTACGTATTTTATAACGTACGCAAGCTAAAAGGATGTTTTGTAATTGAGCAATGGCTCAGAAAGACATAGGACCTTGTAGGAACTTAAACTGAGGTGTATGCAGGTAAATACTAGCAGTAAACATGGGCAAAATGGCCTCTGTGATCAACCGTTCTCAATATTTCATCCCGCTTGACGGATCTGTCGATTCGTACGTTACTCTTTGACGGACTGTGGCAAGTATGGCAGGCCATCTCTATCACCATTCACCACTCCCACAACACATCTGGTCATTTAAACGCCTTAAAAAATGGCGTTTAAACCACCAAAACGCCATAAAATGCGGCGTAAATTCCCACAAAAACGCCGTTTTTTACGCCGTCATGTACTGTTTCAAGAGCAGCGCAAAAAGCGCAGTGTTATGGCTCTTTAAAACGCCGAATTTTACGGTGCTCTGTGTCACTTTTGACGGAGTAAAAAGACAGACCACAGCAGTTCACGGCTGATCTGCTTTGCTGCTGACTGCATCTATATCTGACCTGCTTTAAGGAAAAACCTGTGGATGCGCATCTGTAGTCATGCCCACTCTCACCTCTCCTGAAATCAACATAAAAACTCCACTTTTATGGATGCTGTATGCATTATAAGTTTTCCTCCCCACAGGCGCACATTATAGAGGAAAAAGCTGAACGTAGCTTCATGTCCGAAGACAGCTGTCAATCATCGAGAGAGAGACAGACAGAGACACACAGACAGACAGACAATTTCTTGAACAAATCTGGTGATCATCACCAAATTTATTCAAGAAATTCTGTCTGTCTCTCTCTTGATGATTGACAGCTGTATTCGGGCATTAAACTATGTTAATCTTTTGTCCATTAAATGGACAAAAGGCTGTCCCAGTGGTGTTAGTCACCCTTTCATATGGTGAGTTTGTGTGTAAATGTGAATGAAAACAGCAGCCGAGCGCATACACAGGTTATAGTAAATCTGCTCTTGTGATAGACTGAGAGGCCATATCCGTCAAACATAACACGGCGCAAGTATAGCTCAAAAATACTGTTTGTCATTCTCATGTGTGTTGTGCGTGCTTTTTAATAAAAATTTGGTAGATATTTTATATATACTGTCTTTTCTTTACTAGCTAAGCCTGGAATGAAGCCTGTTGCTGGCTGTACTGTGATAGAATGTGGTCCATATGTACATACACATGACCTGTAGATGCACTTTGTGGAAAGACTGCAAATATCCCTAAAAAACTACTCCATGTCCCAGCATCATATTTTTATTCCTTCAGGATCATAAAACCTATTTTTGAGAAGTGATTCTAATCTACATAAAGCATACAGAGAAGAGATAAGTCAAAAAAAAGTGGTTTAAGTCCGTCAAACAATAACGCGCAAATGGGGGGAGGTCTTGTGAAAAAAATTGATTTTTTTTTAGAAGTGGGTATAAAACTATATTTCCTATAGTGGATTATCCTTGTTCATAGGTCGAACTTTTGTAAAATACTTGTGAAATGAAAGACAGAAGAATTCTATTTTCTAACCCAAGTGTAACACTTTATTACACCTTAGCTGATTTTGACTCATGCCAAATGTTCATGTGTCAGTCATGAGACAGGGATCTCATACAACTAATGAATATGTTTTTTTGCACACAGGCTGATGACTGCAAAAAAGATAAATAATGGCAGAAACCAATGTTTTGCCAATAGACTGCTACATCCACAGAATGAATCTGTGTTGCAAATCTCACAGCCTGATTAGAAATCTATCAGAACACACCAGTCTGTTGTGCTGTGATTTGTATTTGCTTTTTTCCTGCTCATTAGGAACAAATTAGTCAAAGTCAGCTTTATTTGTCAGTTTGCCATATGCACAGCACATACAGAAATACAGAAATTACAACACTCTAAGGCCCACAGTGTCACAAGGAACATAATAGAAAAATAGAAGAAAATAGAATATAAGTATAAAATACAATATAACTGTGAACATACAACGTGACTAAACACAGCAGATGTTGGAGAGAATAAATAAAATAATTAAGTGAACCCAGTAAAGTGGCAGAGGAACTATTGGGTTTAGTGTGTATGTGTGTGTGTGGGGCGGGGCAGGGTACTGGGGATGTCCAAGATTGGGGGAGAGTCAGAGTTTGTGTGTGTGAGGCATCGGAGGGGGAGAGGTTAATTAAATAAGATGCTGGTGCTCAAAGAAGTAATGTGAACAGAGGTTCTTAGATTTGCATTGGAAGTCTGAAAAATATGAAGGATCAGGAAAGACCATTTAACTGTTCTATGTCCTGCCCACAGGGACCGACCCAGCGCTGCAGAATGCATGAGTCACCCCTGGCTGTGGCAGCCACAGCTCTGCCTGAGTCCGGAGCCCACCGCCACCCGCATCATCCGAGAGAGAAGCTGCGGCATCAAATGGGCCGCCCCACCCGAAGACACCGAAGACAAGGAGAACTTCCTTGAGTCACCCCACTCCCAGGCAAAACGGTTTCGCTTTGATGAGGATGCACCACCCACTGCAGGAGAAGGTGACTTTTGAAAAGGCAAACAAAAGGGAGGAATTGAAGTGTCTGCTCTTTTTCCTCTGAGCTTTTAAATAGTTTTAAGCCTCCAGAAAACCAGCTGTCACAGTCGTCACTGCCCGTCAGTATGTAGGTGTTTATTGATATGCCACTAATGAATCAACTGAAAGATGTGCATTTCAAACCAAAGATAACCAGCTAATTTTTGAGATGCATCACTGATCCACGTGTTAAATGTAAATAATGTCAGTTTAACCTGAAGTATTTAATAGATGTTGTCATTAAAGGTTCAATATGTGAGATTTTCTTGTGCTAGTGGACTTACGTGAAGTTTGTGTTGAAAATTGTTTGCGTCTAAGTTCTTTATCATCTTTGTTCTGCATCTCTACAGTGGCAGCACAAACTACTCTTTGCTACAAAAGGTTGGTGTTAGAATAGATCAGCTGAAAAGCCCCCCTACTCTGCCACTACTCTACTCTGTGATTGGTTGTTTGGCAGCATTAGCTGAATGCTAATCGACTAGTATCTCACACTGACACACTCATCTTGAAACAGTGCAAATGTACCCACATAGAGGCGTTTCCCTTCTTCAAGTTATAATATTTGTGTTCTGTTGATTTGGAAAATAACGAGCAAACAAGTAATTTGACACGATTTGTGCTTCATTGTCTGAGTAATTAAATGTGATTAGATCCTGAAGAAAATTTGACAACAGTACAGATGTTAATGTTGGCGTTAGCATTAGCACTTACAGCAGACTCAGATCCATGCTAGCAGCAACTCTGAGAAATACAGTCAACATCAGCGCAAGACAGATTTCAACACAAACCTCATGTAAGCACCCAAACATGCTTGACTCTTCTATATTGTGCCTTTACATTCTCTGGTATTGTTTTAAAGGGCTGCATAAATCCACTCCTGGTTGAGTGCTGACTTGTCCCTGTACAGATGAAGGCTGGTATGAACTGTTTGATTGAAATTCTATGCAATACAGCACATGCATGTTTTAAATGTCTTTCTACCAAGATCCTTATGGTCTGTTTTTCATACTCAGAAGAAAAACAGTTTGGCAGAAATACACCTCATCCCATCTAGATATGCACTTTTGCAACAAAGATGTGTGGTCATGCATTTATTTGCATGCAGAGAGAAATGGGCACAGATTGACAGCAGCATAATGGCAGAAACCAGACATTTTCTAATAGCATCTCCACTGGTTTTCAATAGAAGTTAGTAAAATATGCTGCTGTTCATGTCGTGATCCTATTTCTCACCACCTGAAATGTTACATTTCCCATTCCAGCTGCACTCTCTCTGCAGAATTTCACTAAAAAAATGTTTAACATTCCTTCTATATTAGCCTTCCACCACACCACAATTTGGTATTTTCTGTTTTAAAATGAGCTCAGGGTTTCAGATTAAAGGTCAGTAGCTCAAGTTCCCTCCCATCCAGCATTTAGTGAAAGGAGGCTTGAATTTAACTCGTAGGGGTTTCGGTACACTGCATATCATTCTGGACTAAGATTGAAACTGTGTTCAGCAAAAAAACAAAACAAAAAGCAAACAAAAAAGTGACTTGTGTGCTTGTTCACAGGACACACCCGCACTTGCTCAAACAATTTCCCCTCTGAGCTGTCACTTCCTCTTTGTTCCAGGAACCAGACATTAGCACTTACTTCAGAAGCAAATGTATTGATCTGATAAGCTGTTTGTGAAACTTAGGATGTTTGCCTGTCCTCGAGACTTGTTTTAGTTGTACTTTTTTCAGTTCCTCACCAAAGCCATCCAGACTGCCCTCATTAAAAAAGCTCCTGTAGTTTCTCTCGGGTGCCTGAAGTCATACATCTATAGAAGTATCTGTGTCTTCTGTTGTTTTCATCTCAGGGCGTGCTGCTCACTTCTCTGCTCATCTTGTTTTGTATCTTAATGTTATTATCCTTAGAAGCCTATTCTTATTTATACATGCTGGACTTATACTTTATATTTTTATGTAAATATTGTGCTCACGTGTCTTTAGTGGATTGATGGGAGAAGATGGGTGATTTGTTAAAATGACTGGATGCTGTCGTCATTAATGTGCATTGAAAAATCAGCGGGAGCGTTGAAGTAGTGAGAATAAAGGGAACAGGTTAATGGGAGGTAAGACAGGTCGAAGAGATGACGTGGGTAGTGTCAGGGAGAGGGAGGATGATGAAATATTTAGAAGGATTGGAAATGTTTCAGTCCAGGGCTGCGTCATGTGATTAAAGTCTCAGATCCCAATGCCAGTCATTTCATATCCACCTCATGCTATAGATCACATTCAGTACAATGTCTGTACATAAAGTGTACATGAAATGACCACATGGAGAGGCCTACTGCTCAACACAGTTTAATGATTCAACAACAAATAAAAGATTCTTACTTATATTTGATTATAATTCTCCTTTTATTTTAATTTTGATTACATTTTTATGTAATAAAAAGTTATTGTAGGAAATCAAGAGATCCACTGATCTGATCAGGACAGATGTGATGCTGATGTTCAAAGAAGTAATTTGATCAAGACATCGTTAGTTCCAAAGCTTTTATTATTTTTACTTTTTTCATGTGTAGCATACCAGCTGTTAGCATGCTAACGCTAAGCTAAATATTTAGCTGTATGTAATAGCAGGCTAAAATATCTCGATCTCTCCAAGAGGCTGCATGCAATAAAAACTCTTAAACCCTGCCCACTCTATGAGACTTTGGCCAAACTAACATTCACACATCCAATTAGTTTTTCCCAAATGTGTTTTCAGTTTCTTCACGTACATGTTGCACCTCAGAGTATAACTCCACTGTGCTGGTTGGGTCACGTGGTTTATATCAGTGAACAGTGAATTTAACGTAAATGAATGACCATTTCCTGTTGACTCTGGACATTTACATACACTTAACCCACTTAAGTAGTCTGACTCACAGTGACTCTAATCCTATTTGGGTCTCCAACACTCTCTGAGCTGCAACTACTGAAAATGCCAAGTTTTGACAAAGACAAATGTAGCTTTTTGTGGCAGAGGGCTTAGTTTAACATCACCAATATCCGCCCGAAAGACTTCTTTCACAACAGTACTTTGCAGTTCTGCGTCCTCTCAGCGTCGCACAACATGAGTGTGATTATTCCAGAATGACTTTGGATGGTGCCAGACCTATCTCCAGCTCTGGGGCAGTGCTGTGAAGTGTGGAAATAGGTTTGGATATCTGAAAGAAGTCAATTCACTCAAATGTCATGTGAATATCAGCTGACAGACTAGTGCATCCCTTGGAAGTTTTGCTGTATAGTGTATGATTTAGCATAATGTAAAATGATAGTTGATGTTTTCCTGTAGTCACATGACTAGAATCGCATGGCACAGCCCTATGGAAGTGTGAAGGAAGCATTTAATGCAGGTGATTATAAAGTTTTAAGGATGAGATATGTGAATATGGAAGGATTTAGCAGGGCACAAGGAAGGATGGATGATTCAGTGTAAGGTTGTAGAATGAGCTGCAGGTCAGTCCTCAGTGACAGAACCACTGTATAATGTGAAACACCAGGTGCTATCGACTCACAGGATCCGCCTTCTTTAGATCAAGTCAGACTTGAATAAAAACAGTACGTTCACCTCTTTCTGGTGCAGCGCAGGCAGCTCTGGCCACTCAAGAACATTCCTGTTTGCATGTTGTGAGTTTGTGCCAAACTGAATGAGAAAAGCACATTGTGTTTGGTTGGTGCTTGTGGTGGAGGTTTGATCACCAGCTGGTACAAAGGGTTTTGTGTGACACGTGGGCATCTCCAGCTTCGCCACCGCTCTCATCTGCACACTGTCAACCCGACAAACTTAAAAACAAAACTGGAAAAGCACACTGTAAAAAATGTCATCTGTAGGTGTGAGCAGTCTGCCGTTTGGTTGTCTCAGGTGTTTTAAGAGCCGGAGCAGAAGCACATCTCTGTCGCTACTGTTTGAGGAAGTAACTTGAATCCTATTTCATCTCAACCAGGGCTGCACAATATGTGGTTTCAGCATCTCTAGTGCAATAGTCACATCACAGGACATGTGATGTTGCAGTGTCTAGTTTTTTTCTGGCAGGACACACGCTGTCAATTCAGACAAATATTTGAGGTGTGTCTTACATTTTTACTGCTTGAAGTTAAAGGAAAAGCTCATGACTAGTCAGATTGGAAGTTTCTTGGATTGCGGGCTTTTAGATAATGGCATAAAGTGTTTATATAAGTTGATATTAATAGTTATCACAACAAATGATAAATAAATATTCGTTCAGTTTCAGGTTTATTTGTGGTTTGAAACTTGTTTATGATCTGACCGTGACAAACAGCTTAAATCTAGATGGAGCACATTAAAAACAATTAGAATCAAAGAGTTCAATATCAAAATTAAAATGAAGTTAAACAAAATATAGAAATAGTTTGTAAAACAAAAAAAATCATATTGCAAAAATTTATCAGAGTACAAGGGCCACACTGGGGGTAAAACAGTGATAAAAGGAAAAGAAGAGACTAGGCAAACACTGTAGTATGAGAATAAAAGCAAGAATGAAATCCAAGTATTCGGAGGGGACAAAACATCATTACAAGTATCAAAAGAAAAAAGGTAACATTCTGAATTTTTGTAATTATATCTGTATTCATTTTCTTAATAGAATTTAATGTCATATAGCATCAAATAACTTCATCACTGTTGACTCAAACTGAAATATTATTTATCAACTTGGAATTTGGACAACACTCCTAATATGAAGTTTTTCTCTCATCTTACAACTCTTTATCCCATAATGACTTTTTTTCCTCAAAAGAAATGTCTTGAAGTGTACTTTTTTTCTTGAAACTTTATTTTCAGTGTGACCTAATTCTTCATACCATGTTTTCCCCTCATTGTGCTCCTAATACTTTGGGTAAGGTTTGTTTTTTTTTGTTTTTTTTTGCGAAACATTAATGCATTTGTGTTTTTTTCACATTGCAATATATATTGCAGAAATATACACTATTGTAATTAAGGTTGGGCAATATTGCCATTAAATTAAATGGATTTCTCTCATTATTATGGGTGATTTGTGTTTTTAATTCATTTTTTGTCTAAATGGTTGAGAATAGGTTTCTTTTTATAAATAAATCAATTTTATGATTTAGTATTTTTACTTGCAACTTACTGCAGGGAAAAAAAAAACAAAAAAAACATTGCAGTTTAAGTTTTTTTCTAATATTGTGCAGCCCTAACGTATGGAGTGAAATCCTTTGAGTGTTTCTCTACATTCCAGCTCGAATGACAAGACTTAAGTGTTTATTGTTGAAGTCGAGTTGTGCAGGAACAACTGAAATGCTGTGTTTGGTGTTGAGATGCAGCGTGGTTTTTGTTTCTTTTTTTTTTTTTTTTGGTAGTGCAGTGATGTCAGGCGGCCCCAGACCCCGTGGCCTCCTCTTCTTCCTGCAGGGTGACGACATGCTTGAACAGGGCTGGACTGAGCTGCTCGTGTTTGCTGCCATTGTCTGTCTGTCACTTGAACATGACTTATGCTGTGGTGTTGCTGTTGTTATGTTGCACACGGCTATTGTTCTGTTATTTTGAGCTGCCTCGTCTTCTGTGTGTGTGTGTGGGGCCCATTGTCTGAGCGGGTTGTGTCCTCCTCAAGAAAAGTGGAGCATCAGTAACACCAGGCCTCTGTTGTCACCACACATTCCTGTTTGTTTTTACACGCAGACACTGAGGGATACTGTAAAAACTAGAGTCCGAACCAGCCACAAGCACAAAAACACATTGAAGAGATGTATGTTTATTTTGTATTTTATATTTTTTTAATGTATGAGCGTTCATTTGAATTGACTAAACAAAAAAAAGACATAATCTGTATTGTATTCTGATCAGCTGCAAGCTAATATGTAGGCATCACAAAGCAAACTGGAAAGCGCATTAAAGATTGTAGAAAATATGTCATGGAGTTGTCTTTTTGAGTGTTTTTTCTCTTCCTGAGTCAGTCTGACCTTTTTCTTGTTTTCTCATCACTGCTGCCACCTGCTGATTCAAGAGAGTGAAAACCAACCCCCATGTGGTCTCAGTCCACTGGTAAAAGGACACAGAGGCTGTTTTCATCACAGGGTTTTTACTTGGATCCATGGTTTGACACACATTAGTCTAATGCAGGGGTGGCCAACCCTGGTCTAATGCAACGCACAGTCACAAAAACAAAGGCTCACTCATCATGTGCAGAGTGTTTTTAGTTCAATAATAATGAAGAAGAAATAAGGACAGTAAATGTTTTTAGAAGTCTATTAAATTGGTGCTAAAATATAAATCAAATTGTAAGTGGTAGTTTAATGTAATCATGGCTGAACAAATGCATTTAATTTTTAGGAAACAAAATGCTGAACAGTAAAACTGATATCAGTGTTTCTTCTAAAGGCTTGTCTTACTTTCAGATGCAAGAAAAAAAAAAGTCTGGTGGAGCCTTCAGGAAGTTCTTCTTTTTAAGAAATAAATTTACTGTATTTTTTAACTGCTGACACAGGATGTGACATCATCTCCTTAGTAAAACCCATGATGAGGCCAGGCCTCATCTACACCACATCCCTACCACTGTGCCCCATGGGACATAACTTTAATAAACACATCAACAGCAGTCAGTGGTGAGACAAATGATTTCATGATCCTGTCTGAATTGTCACTGTTAATAAACTAACACGTAGTTCAGTGTGGACCAGAGCTCGTCTCATATAAGACACCTCCCTAACACAATAAAAATAGGACCAATGTCCCTGTATGTCACCAGCATGTTCTAACAAGGATCAATAATAAGTTGAACTTGTGAGGTTGTCAGGTTCTGGTGCTATATTAGAGTCCTGTGGTCTTGATGCAGGATCACTGGAAATGAAAGTCCATATATGACTTCCTATCAGTAACCATTTCCATGTTGTAAGTCATCAAAATATGGCCCATTATAAGTAAAGGTAAATGTTTCATATTTCAAAAATTTAAATTTCTCTTGACTGAACAAACTTTGTAGACATTGTCCAAAGGAAGGTACATATAAAATTTGAAATGAGTCCAACCAGTAGTTTCTTCTGTGAAGAGGTTTGAAGAAATGGGCTCTATGCACACAGCCCCACTACTTCCTGAACTTCAGGTGGCTCCTTTATTTCCTTGTCTTTCATTATTGGACACACTGATTAATCCAGGTGTGTCTGCTACTTCTTGTTGTAACTACTGATTAATTAGGCACACCTGGATTAATCAGTGTGTCCGATAATAAAAGACAGGAAATAAAGGAGCTGCCTGAAGTTTAGGAAATAGTGGGTCTGTGCACAGAGTCCAGTGCTAACGACTTAGTACCAGCTCCATACCCATCGACCGGTGACTAAAAACCGCTATTACCTCCATGCATTTCATAACATTCTTTGACAGTGAGGTGAATATTAAAAATGGTGAAAACTGTTGAAGCTGCAGAGACGTCTACAGACTCTGTTACAATGACGTCTCCTGCTTGTGTGTCATCCTTTATTAATGTATTTTCATCGGTTTTACTATAAAGTGCATCTGTATTGACTTACAAAACTATCTTTTAAACTCATAAACATCATATGTGTTTCTTGCCATTGACTGTAATACTTTTTGTCTCCAAAATAAGATCCCATGGGGCACAACAGGAAGGTGTGGGACTCTTAATAAAACCATTTGACTGTAGCCTCATCCAAAAAAAAACTGTCCTGAGGTGTTAAGGACCCATTAAAACCTCTTAAAATATATATTAAAAAATATACAAAGCAGTTTGTGCATTGTTGTTGTGTTGCTGTTGCTTACACATACAGTGAACAGTTGTAATAAATAAAACTAGTTTGGATCATGTTCATCTTGAGTAGGTGTCGGCAGAAAAAGAAAATGAAAAAATTTACTTTAATATAAATTTTACCCTATGTTAAATTCTTTAGGGTTCAACCAGCCCTAACTGATATTTTCTGGTAGAGTGAACTAATCTGAGTGACAGGAAGTCAGACATGTTTAGTAGTTTGAAAAACAGTCTCACCCCAAATTCACTCATTATTCATCACAAAGTAAACACGTTTTGTGCAACAGATACATTTACACTTCTGTGTGACATCGGACTGTTCTTGTCAGACCTAAGTCTCAATAAACAGAAGTATGTCTATGTGTTTAATGCATCATTCAAACTCAGCCTCTGTCTGGTGTCTAAATCAAACATGTAAATGGTAAACATAATGGAATGATTTGAAGTTACATTCAGCAGAAAGGGTTAAAGCCATCACCAAAGTGCAAAGATGCTACATGCTAGATGCTAGCTTGACACAGATTATCTATGATACAACAGAGCTGATGAACCCACATGACAACTCTCACTGCTCATGAGTCTGATGTGGACAAGCTGCTTCACTTTACATGACAGTTTTACAGCTCACACTGCTGCTGTCACAGACTAACAGAATAAACAGTATAGAACACGTCTCTATCTCACACATCATAAGACACTAGGAGGGAAAGCTGAGGGCTGTTACAACACAGCAGCAACACACAACACAGTCCTGGTACTACAACCAGACTGAGTTTAATAATATGCACTTTACTCTAACAATGCTCTGTTTCCGGAGTAGCTGCAGCTGTATGCTATGCAAACTATGATAAAAATATAAATGCTACTAAGTTAAAACCACATATTGCAACTGTGTGGTGTCAGAAGAGGGCGTTAGACCCGCCACAGGGATCAAACTGAAGGAATGACAATGGACCCATCAGACATCCACTGCCCTGATGGTAGACACTGACTGACGTGAACTGGATATAGACACAGGTTTGGATACAACTGAGGATCCACTTCCATGACTAAGGAAAAAAAATCCTGCAATCAAAATAATGACAAGACACACTAAATAATTATTGACTTACAGGATCTTTTTCCTCCTATTTCACATCAGCGTCTATGAGGATCATTTCAGACCGGATGCTGCAGTCCAGCTCTGAGATCCAGACATTCAAAAGTCTTAAAAGTAGCTTATTAGAAGCGCAAGGAAAAGCAGAATATAAGCTGTCTGAATAAGTTCTCCTTTGTCCAGGTCATTGTTCTTCTAGGTTCAACTGGACTCTTTTATGTATTACTATTTGTTATGTAGTAGTATTAACAGTCATGGACTTCTGTTCTGGTTATTGGTAATTATACTAACACCAGCTGATCTACTTTTGACAGTTCTAGTTCAGTTATCTGTGCATCAATTGCATCCATGTGTCTCCCCCTACTTCCCCCCTTCTCCCCCAGTCCCTTTCTCTCTCTCTCTCTTCCTTTACCCTCTCTCTTTATCCCCAACTGGTCAAGGCAGACAGCCATCCTGCAGGAGTCAGGGTCTGCTCTAGGTCTGCCTGTTCAAAGGAAGTTTTTCCTTCCACTGTCACCAGTCACAAGTGTTTGCTCCTGGAGGATTCTGTTGGGTTTCTGTAAACTGGCTTCAGAGTCTGGTTCCAACCGGCTCTATATGTAAAGTGTCATGAGATAACTTTTGTTATAATTTGGCACTATATAAATAAAATCTGATTTGATTTTGAAAACAAACACTTAAAGTCATTAACATATGGAAAAACCACCTCCACAGACCACTCTCCCTTGAGGTTTACAAGTCCACTTTCCCCCACCAGCAATTAGAATTGAAGACGTCTTCTGGATGAAAGACAAAATGTTTTCAAAAGAGAAAAACGAGTCCAGTTGAACCTGGCAGAACTACCGAGAAGAAAGAATAGAAGCTGCTCTGCTTCAGCCAAACGTATGTATATATATTCATCAGCAAGAACTAAAATAGATCACTTGTAGCTATAAACCCTGGCTTCTTCAAAAGATGATTTCCAACTGAGACATGAATCCTCCATGTTTTCATCACAACTAGTCTATAGCTATGCAGCATTTGAGGTGACCAAACAACCAAAGACAGACTAAGGATGTGGTCATCCTTTATCCACCATGTTTCACCTCTGATAAATAACCAACTGTAGAGTCTGGTGTGTGCTCAAAGCCCCTCCCTTATCTATGCATACGGCTCTATTTTTAAATAAATAATCTAAGCGCCAAGTCTGACCCGTATGTCGTGTCACTATAACCCAAACTTAAAACTCCTGGATGACCCTGAAGTGGTTCTCGATAGAAGCAGGCTCATCCTCAAAGTGCAACTTGTTGCTGGGACAGGCCCCAAACTCCTCTAGGGTCTTGATGAAGTGTCCGTGCTCACGGCCGACCCAGGCCCGCATGGGGTCACAGACCTCATACGGGGTCACATGGGCGTGAACAGACACGCCGCTGGAAGCAAGTTCCTTCAGCACCTGCTTGTCCGTCACCCAGGTCTCGCTGCCCCCCGGGTGCCCACCATCTAACCAGTACATGTCCGAGATGCATTTCACAAAGTGGGACATCTGAGGGTCCGCTCGTGCCCCCGCTAGCTCGTACACCATCTGGTTCAGCACCACGCAGCCTTTACTGAAACCCACCAAGGTCAGAGAAAAGCCTGATGGGATGCCGTCAGCTCCTCCATGTGGCTGGAGGGGGTGAGGGAGGTGGGCTCGTTCCATGGCGTGGGCCAGCAGGGACCTGAAACACACACACAGGTTATTGACTGGATACCTCCAACCAGGGATGACACTATGAGCACATAAAACAAGACATCATTGGATTTACTTGAATTTTCTTATGTCTTTTTGTGATTTTGGGCAAATATTGTATTTATTCTAAAAGTTTTACCTCTACGTTTCTGACATGGTCTAAACACAAACAAGAGTTTAACTCCACATTTAACCGTTTGGGGCTGAATTCCTAAAGAGTCCTTATTCAAAGAGTTATATCACAATATCACAAGAAGTAGAAAAATCTTTAAAAGTATGCTGACATTTAAAAAAGTGACTACAGTGAAAACTTGTGAGGAGTAGGGAAGAGGACATACAAGAGGCTGAGGAGTTTCTTAAAGAGAAAATGGACAAAAGACAGAGTCTGAGTTATTACACTTAAAACTACAATTAAATGTAGCAGAGAAAAACTGAAACAAAAGTATTGGCAGCCTTCTCAAACATGAAAAATAAATAAAAACTACAATGAACAATATGAACTACAGTAGGGTAAAATCACCTTGAATTTCCCTCAATGTTAATGGTTCATAATGAACAAATATATCAAGGCATCTTTAATAAATCAGATAAATCACTAATGTAATGTTTTTCTACCGTAAAAGAAAAATTCAGTTAAATCCTCAAAAAAGTTGAGAAACTATATCTATGAAATTGTTACGACCTGTCTTACATAAGTGGAGCCATCAGGTAAAACAGTAGGTAAACTATAAACAGTGCATTTGGTTTGATTTCACTCTCCATTCTCTGCTGATTACCACATGATCAACTCCTAACATCAGGGTAGACTCTGCCTCTTCATTGAGAGAAAAGTTTTTGCACCGTCTTTGATCAGAGTTGCTCTGACATTTTTATCCCAATCACCAGGTCCTAGTTGGACGTATTTAGACATGTTAGACGTATTTAGTTCAACGTGATGTGCCCTAGTGTCAGGAGAGGAGGAGGCTGGCCTACTGCTGGACCAAAAGTGTCAGAGCTGTGGCTATTATCAGTCCCAGCTCAAAGAACTACAATCTAGCTCTAAAAAGTCAACTTTTCATGAACTCTGAGGAAAATGGCCTGTTTTCAACTGTGTGACAAAGCAGTTTTAAAGTGCTACCATAACATAACACAGCTGCCTTGTCTGTGTCTGAAGTAGATGCTCAGAACCTGAGGTGGTGAAATGCTCCAAAGTCCACTGAGTATGGCAAGTGCTCTGGTGCTCCGAACATGTTGCTCTCCACAAAGTTGTGGTAGCAGCTGAATTTGTGCAGATACATGCGAGAGGCTCTGACCACCCACACGTATCTGTCTGGGAAACGACGGCCCAGGGTGAGCGCCACCTGCTCCAGACTCCAGATCAGCCACTGGGCCCCCTCAGGCTGCACCGCCATCTCCTCCTGGAAGTTCTGCAACAGCAACACATAACAAACACAAAGGAATTAGACCAGTGTTGTACTGTAACAAAGTAATAACACTACTGTACTCAAGTATGTTTTAGGAGAATTTGTACTTTACTGAGTATTTTTTACTCTGTTTACTTTCACTTTTACTTCATTACATTTGCTAACTCCATTGCATACTTCTACTCCGATACATTTTTAAAGCACAGTATTGTTGATTGTTACAAAAAAAATAAATTAATGGAAATTTGGTGTTTTCACTGCTGAGATTACTGGCGACTGCAACAAAGTCAGGAAGTTGATTTGGCATTGGGCCTAATCACGTAATGCACAAGTGCAAAACAATCTGTTGTTGGGAGAGAGAGTTGAATGAAGCTATGCCAAAAAACAGGTTGGTATTAGGACAGTGGATTAGACTTTGGATTCCTTGTTTATGAAGTGTAATGTAGGCTCCATGTTTGGAGGTGCCACATAAGCTTCATAGTTTTCTTCTTTTTTTTTTTTTCCCTTCAAAATTCTGACATTTCTAATACCAGCAGTAGCCTACTCTTGTTGAGGTTTCTGAAACCTTGTCATTGAAATGTGTGATGTAGAAATCCTAGATAAACTGTATAATATTCCAAATTCTAACTGCCTTTGGTTGTTATTAACATTTACTTGTTCTTTTGTTGTCATTACTTAAGTACACTTAATTGTAGATTACTTGATATATTTAAGTACAGCAAACACTAGATACTTAAAGACTTTAACTTGAGTAACATTTCAATTGGTGACTAAGAGTCTGGTTTCAATCAGCTCTATAAGTAATGTGTCACGTGATAACTTTTGTTTATGATTTGGTACTATATAAATAAAATTTCAATATTAAAGAGCACCTATGTCCTGTTTTTTTGTGGGCTTTTTTTTTGGATGCTGTCACTGACCAATCAGAACTGAGAATTCAACAAAGCTGTGTAATAATATGAGATCATGCGTTTATGATAAGATCATATAAACTCTATTGGTCCCAGTATGGGGAAATTTCTCAGCTGACTGCAGCAAATACAAAACTAAAGTGCTAGAAAGACAAAAAATTGAAAATATATACTTGTGAAACATTAAAAATAAACAGAATTTTTTTTTTAATTTTGATTTAATTTTAAATAATATATACATATTTACAATGTATTTGCACATGCACACGGTGTGATATGGGGGGGGTTACTATGAACTGTTCTTAAGTCTGATGGCTGTGGGAGGAATGACTGGTGGTATCATTCCTTCTTCCACTGGGGGTGTAAACGTCTTCCTAAAACATAAGCCGTGATGAGCATGCTCTGCTCTTCACACCATCATCTCATTCATTCCATTTACTTTGAAACATTGTGGTCGCAGCATCTTGCACTTAAACACTTGTCCTGGGGAACAGCAGGGCACTGTGGGAATATTAACATCCGCCTGGAATGTTGACTAATGAGCTGCAGATGAATACAATGAATAGATGGAGCAAGGGCAGAGCGACTTGGAGTATATGAAGGCACTTTTTGAACCCCTCATCTACTCTCATTGTATTACACCATCACATTTCAGATCAATTTCTGTACAAAGGTGGAAAGGATGGAAAACGTGGTTTGATATTTGGTTTTATTATTATCACTGAAATAAAACAGAAATATGATTAATCATGAGACAGAAAGACTGTTTGAAAATACATTTCCAGGCATGGTAATTGATCAGAGATAATGTTAGAAATTGAATAAATAAAACAAAAATGTCTTGTACTATTGCTATAAAATCTAAAAGCAGACATACTTTGAATGAGAATAAGCCTGTTGACTTATAGCTCCACACATCACCTACTGCCCATCTGCTGAACCAACACTGATCCAACCCTCAGGCAACAGAAGACAGAGATGACAACTGGAAAATGATCACTTTATTATGCACAAAATAAATGTGTTGATGCAAAAACTGCACAGATAAAGCATAAAATAATCTACTTCCAGACTGTATTCAGAGGTTGTTCGAAGATAAAAAAAAAAAAAAAAAACCCATGTAGATATTTTTTTTAAAAACAGGAAAGTAGATGTAGTTAAGATGAGAAATTAAAGGTTTTGTAGATCACTTAAATAAGGTGGTAAACAGTGAAATATGATCATTAGTGTTTAAAAAACTTTTGCAGTTATTGGTTTTGTTTGTTATCTGTAGGTGCTGCGATGAACCGGTGACACATCCAGGGTGGACCCCGCCTTCACCTATTGGTAGCTGGGATAAACTCCACCACCCCCACGACCCCCTTGAGGATAAAGTGGTTCAGAAAGTGGATGGATGGATGGATGGATGGATGGATGGTATCTCCAGGCTGTATATAAACTACATGTAGATTTTGTTTTTGTTTTGTTTTCTATACCTTATTCTTTATGGAACTCTAGTAAATTTTGTTTTCACTTCTGTTTTGTTTTCTACCTTATACTATCCAGTCCATGGTTTAAAACCCCACAGTGACAGAGATGCCTACTACTATTTTCTGTACAGATAGATAGGTAACTTTGTTTAGCACTTTGTTTTCCTTGTGGTTTGTTTATTATGGTTATGTTTATTTCTATGAGGCTGTATTCTGGAACACCGTAGGGACATAAATAAACTGCTACTAAAGTAAACACTTGATTAAGGCCTGTTCAGCTTCTTAAAAAAGAAACAAACAGCCTGGGAGACAGCTTTGCATAATCTGGCAGCTGCAGCGATCACACATTTAGCAATGATACACTGCGTTAGGCTGTTTTTACACGGCACCTGTACTATTACACATCTGCTAAACACAACAGTCATGTGATCCACTCAGGTTCCTGAACTCCAGGTCTATTGATCATATCCATGAGTCCCACGGGGTTTCAGACTTAAAAGGCTGAAGCTTTGATACGAGTAGCATTTAAATCAGCACTAAATATATGAGATGGATCATTTACTGAAGTGTAACAGAAGTACTGCTTTTATAACATGATGTGTGGACAAAGGAACACAGGAAAGCCTGTAAACAGCTATTGTAAATTGTAAAGGATTTCTTTTTAAATGGATGCAGATTCTGTGAGCTGCAGTCAGATGATTATCAGCTTTTAAAGGAAATTACTTCACCATGAACTACTTTTACTAAAAATAAAAACAGCCTTGTTTGCATGTAACAGATTCATAAATATGAGAATTTCCATGTTGTCTTTGACAGAATTGAGCGTCTTTAATTGTTTTGTCCATAAAATGACAGAAAACAGTGATAAAAATAGATAAATCAGTAGATAAACAGATGATGGACATACAGTTTAGAATAATGCCCCTATGAGCCAGACTGACCTTTAACCCTGGAGTGTTTTCTTTTTCCAATTGTGCACAAATCACTGTGTGTATAAGACCATTGCACATTTAATTTCTGTTATTCTACATTATGCCAAGTTATTTCTTTCAACCACATATTGTACCTTCTTAGCAAATCCCAATCGATTCTAAATGTGTGAAATCTAAATATTTAATATAGGCAATGTAATGGAGGCAGAATATTTCAGTTTAACAGTTAACTATATTCTCCAAACTGTGTCTGACTTCAGTGATCTGAACAATAAACTTTATTTATTACAAAAACTAGAAATTAGAAAACATACAATTAGAGCTGCAAAGCTTTGTCGATTAGTTGTCAGATACTAAATTAACCAACGTCTACTTAGAGACATGATCAGTTTGTGAAATGATTTCAGTTAAAAAAAAAGGTCAAAATTCTCTTATTTCAGGCCCTGAAATGTCACCAATTCCTATTTTTCCTCTTCTGTGACAGTAAACTTAGTATCTTTGGGTTTCAGACAGAACAGGACATTTGAGGACATCATGTTGGGCTTTAGGAATCACCCAGTCACCACAATCCAGCATTTATAAACTAAATGAGAAAATCAATGACAAATTAATTAACAATGTAAATTACAGTTAGTTGCAGTCCTGCATACCTACATTAACATAAGGGTTTACTTATGAAAGAAACTTTTCATGCTTTACAAAACAGAACAGGGGGAATTTCGTGTGAATAATCCATACTCTCTATCCTTTGTCTTTATCTAAAGACGGAAGTTACTCCAGTAAAATTCAGTACCATCCTTTACTACACTGAGACCTGGTCCTGCCCATATGTTCCATAGACAGGGGATTTATTTGGCTTCCTCACAAGCAAGAAAAACTAAGTGTTAAATGTAGGACTAAAACTAATGACACCTCAGTCTTGTTCACTTCATCTGTGGATTATTTTCTCCAAGAATCAATTAGTTATTTGTACAAAGGAAAATGAAGGTCACTCTGAACATTAAAAAAAAAAAAAACAGGACACTTCAAGAATAAAGTCATGACATGTTGAGAAGAAACCATATACTACATTTTACTACAAGAAGAAACTCAGAATATTTAGGAAAAAAGTCTTAATTCTAGGAGGGCAAAATTTCATTCAGAAGGGGAAGAGTCTGTCAATTTGTTAAAACAAAGAATAGTTGCAGCTGCTTAAATTGTACTTTACCTTAGTACAGGTTTCACATAAAATAAAAGTCTTTTGGACTTTGATAAAGTTGTAAAGATATTCACAGATTCAGTCCTTAAGAGCTCAGTTGGTAATCTGCACTGTTGTTTTCATGGACTTTTGTCATAAAAATGTGACTTTTTACTTGTAGACTTACAACAGTATTCTCAACTTTCTTTCTCTCTAAACATTATTTTATTCTCAAAAAATATATATAGATATTTTTTTATCTTATGGTCTGGATCCTCTTTTGTGAATTTACTCTAAAAAAATATCAGAGAAAGGTGAAAAATCTGGATCATTGTTTCCCAAATCCTTAAAAATGTCCTCAAAATTCAGTTTAGAGAAATTATTTGGTATATTAACTGGCATTATCACAGACTTTTTATTCTCTTAGGGTTACCTTCTACACACACACACACACACACACACACACACACACACACACACACATATATATATATATATAAATTATTATAAATAATTCAGTCTTTTATTGTTTAAGCATTTCTTGTTAAATTTTCTTTTACATGCTCCTTTTATTTATATAAATCACACTGATTTGCCTCAGAGTATCAAATGCTCTGTAGAAATACTCTGTGACTTTTCTGGAAAAACAACCACTCATAAGATAGTTCAAGTTAGTTAAGAAAGTTAGCTGGAAGTTCAGTCATAATTTGTTGATTAATCAGTTTGTATAGAGGTGAAAAATAAATCATTTCACCAGTTTTTAGTATCAGATTTTTATAGAGGAAGGGCAGGGATGGTACAAGCAAATTATGGACTACTCTTTTCACCTGTTCATCACTATTATTCACTATTATGAGTATTATGAATTATTATCAACCTTTAACAATACACTATGTGTCATAGTGAAAGGAAGTCTAGAGAAAACTGTCACATTTTCATAAGTTGAAATTAAAAAAAAAAAAAAAAGAAAGAAAGAAAGAAAAATTGCTAAATTATTGGTGACCAAAATAGTTACCATTAGGTTTCATACCTTTAATTATATTTCAGTGCTCCTAATGACTGCATGGATAACTGTCAATATATATCAATATGAGATCAAAGTAGTAATAAATTAGTCCATTGTAGTAAAAGTAATACATAAAAAAATCAATACCTAAATGTGTAATAGATACTAATAAATAAATGTAGATACAATGAGTCAGTTTTACTTTTTAACTGACTTTTTTACACTCCTCGTGTCAGCTTCATGTCTATTTCTTTGATATGTGATAAAAATCAACATTCGTTTCGGATTATCAACCCCAATCATTCGTTTAGTTTCCATCAGTATCCTGTGGCATAAATCATAGCTTCATCTGCCTTCCCATTCTCCATCTCACTCACCTGAATGTCCCCGTGGAAAAACACGACATGCCTGTTCCCGTCCCACGGTTCTGAGGCGTCCCGGCCCTCCTCCGCATCAGGCCGCAGGAGCAGCAGGTCGTTGACTCGGCTCGGCTCGGACCCGGGCACCGCCACGAGCCTCTGCAGCGTCCGCTGAGTGCTGCTAGTGCGCGCATCTCGGCTGGCTGATGCGTACAAAGCCGGAGGTTCGGTGGATGTCATTCCTGCCAAGGAGGTCATCGCTTTGGTCAAAGAGAGGAGAGTGATGCCAACCGCAACCACACGGGCGCCTATCATTGACTTTAACAAAGGAAATGATCTGGTGTTTTCTGTCTCAGCGCAGTTCCTTCGTAGTCCTGCTGTCACTTAGCATGCTAATGTTTAGCTAGCTGACTCCTACCTGCACACGCAGTGCATTATTAGCGGCTAACGTCAAACCGAGACCTCCATTCAGCCTAAAACGCTACCATATTACTTTACAACGCATTCGAACGGCCACTTCGTATTTTCAGTTTTATAAGGAAGCTAAATTATCACTTATTTTTTATTTTGACAGGTAGGAGTTTAATTCGTCTTGTTGTCCACATAGGGGCGCTGTTCGTCACGTTTTACTGCCAGCAGTAAACCAACTGCGCATGCTATTTATGGTTTCACGTCAGAGAGTAGATGAGAAAATGGAGAGATCAGTCGGTGTGTACTTCCGGGTTGGTCATTGCCGCGTAACGTCACGTATGGCCGTCTGTGGATTAAATCAAAAGCAAACCATTATTTCACAGGTGCGAGTTAAGGTTAGACAACTGTAACACACTGTACAGACAAATAAGTACAACATAAAAACAAAAATGTGTATTAATTTTTCATAAGCACAGTATAATACAGTGAAACAAACTAAATAAACCTAAAAATGTGATCAACAGATCAATAAAATTATCTCAGACAAGTTCAATGGGCAATTTAGCCTATTCATTAATGTGTGATAAATTCATACAGTTTATATCACTGCTATTGTTATTTTTGCACCGTTTGGTTGTCACACTCCATCTCTTGCGCTTGTTTTGCAGAGCAGGCTGATCCGTCTTGCCCTGGATGTCACTTCTCTTGAGCTCCACATGCTAAAGCCAGCTTGTGAACTTCGAGTGGAATGTGGACGTGTAGTAGAAGTAGTTTGTGTCAGTGCATTCACACTAACATAAAAAGTGGTGTGCATTTTCCTTGCGTGGAAGGCCGGAGGAAAGACTGCATATATAGCTGGTGAAAGTCAGTTTAAGTTAACGCAAGTATGTTGTATGATGCATCTCTTGTTTTGCATGCCATTTCGTGTAACTTTAGCTCCTCAGGTTGAACAGTTGTACTTTGACCATGTTTTGCAACCTTTTATAGTCAGCAATGAGATGTGATCAGGTCTCTGTTAAAAGGGTTACGAGGCTTTAATTATTAAACTGTTTACACTCCGAGTAAACCATTCTGTTAAATAAAGGACAGGCAGTGGAAATTTTGTTGATGTCTTAAGAATGGTACTTACTGCCGTTTAAAGGAAGAACAATGAATGTTAAGTTATTTCAAACAGACATGAGGGGTTATGTTTTTTTGTGCATTTGCATAATGTTCATTTTATACATCATATCTACAGCTCAGGCAAAACTCCTCACGTGGATTTAACACAGAAAATCCTTTCAATGGAAAATAATTTGAATGATTAATATGTTTGAGCCGCAACATATGATAAAGAGCATAAAGATTGGACTTGCTTTCAATGGAAAAAGGTCATGCGGTCTGTTGAGTCTAGACTGACCCTGTTGCAGAGTTAGACCTGCACACCAGGGTGAGAAGAGAGATGGATGAAGTGATTACCCATCATGCCTAGTGCCTACAGTAGAAGCCTGTTGGGGAACACCAGCATGTTCTGGGGTTTCTTCAGTTTGTCAGGTCTAGGTTCACAACGTTATGTGTCACTAAAATTATGGAAATAATGTAAAAAAAAAAAAAAAAAAGTGGCATTGCCTAAGCTTATTGAAATGATACCACAGTGAATGCATGTTGTGTCATTATTTGTGCAGCTGTAGTTAAATTTATGCCAATTGTGTGTATTCAGTACCTCCTCACGAGTATGGATAAAATGTTTCCATCCATGACCCATAACATCATGACCACTGATAGACCTGCAGTTTTGGAGATGCAATTGTAATTGGGCAATTCAGTTTCACCCTTGTGATATTCATTCAGATCCTTAGGCTTGTTCATTTCGGTGCTTCAAATACATCAGAGCCAAAGGACGTAAATGTTCACTTGCTGCTGATTATATTCCACCTACTGAAAGGTGCTACTTTGAAAAGATTAGCAAGATTTTTACTGCTTCATCTGTCTGCGTTAACAATGATGATCCTTGAACAGTGTAAAGCTTTAAAAGTACAGTGTGTGTGTTTTATAGAGGCATTGAGTGAAGTGGCAGGTTGTACCACTCTGCTCTGCTTTGTGAACATGGCAGTCCCTTGTTATGTCAGTGCTTATACATACTGTATTTGTTGATGGTAATGCACCTTATTGCTGGATGCCACTCACTATAAAAAGGAAAAAAGGAGGAGGTCTGTTCTGTGCTGCTGTAGAACCTGCTTGTGCAACATGGTGGACTCCATGAAAGGTGACCTCCTCCCTCTCACTACAAATGGCCCATTCTAAAGCACAACAACTCCATTTTTATCTGATTATAGACTGACGAAAAGATAAGTTTGAATATTCCATTTCTGCAGTTGGATCCTCCTAAACCTGATCCATTGGATGTTGAAGTACATCAGGAAAAACAAAACAGCCCACACCACTCTGTTCATTCTGTGTCAACTCCACAAGAATTCTCAGCTGTTCTCAGTTAATTTGTTTGATTAGATTTAAAAAAAAAAAAAAAAAAAAAAAAAAAACTTCCTCCTGGGCCCTTAAGCTCTACTCCAATCACTGTCATTAATATGCATACTCTCAAAGCTTCACGAATTGCTCATTTTTCCCTGGACTGGTTTGACGTTTGTACTGAACTTTCACAGTCTGTAATGACGTAAATACTTATTGGTGAGATAAACAAGATTTTTATTTTCAGGTGATTTCACACAAATGACACATAATTGGGAATATTCTGTAATAATTAGATCCTCGTGAATCTTACACAGTGGAATATTTACGATACCTGACCTCTTCATCATTTTGTATTTCTAGACAGAAATTATTGTTATTATTTGACCTCAAGTTTGTTTCTGTTTTTATGTACCTATATTTCTGTTTAATACTGACATTTACATTTTTGCAATCTATGATATGAACCAGGACCTTCTATGTCAGTTGGTATGAAATGACCCACATTGGTTTCTTAAATACAGTTGCAGAAACATGTCCTCCTCTTCTTTGGGTAGACGTGTGGTTGCCTGCCTCCTTAACATTTCTGAGGCGCGCAGAAAAGAGCTGGTGGAGACTGTGGCCAAGGCAGCTTTATACGACTCTCAAGGTAAGTGTGGCAGGGCTACATGTGAGAATTAGGCTATTTTTACATAACTGATTCATCATATCACACCCTACTTCAGTGCAATAATCACACCCATGCACCTTGTGTTTTTTAATTTCACCTTGTGCATATCCTATACTGCCTGTATACAGCCTTATATGTTGTATATATTTCTTCTGAGTTAGCTTTTTGTATATTTTAGTAGTATAAATATACATTTAATATTTTTTCTTGTAGTTTTGTACATTGCCAATATTTTTGAGTATTTTGTGTGATATTTTAATGCAGTCTTGTAGCACATTTAGTGTTTGCTGCTAAACCAGGGTTTTTCAACCTCGGGATTGGGACCCCATGTAGGGTCGCCTGGAATTCAAATGGGGTCACCTGAAATTTCAAGTAATTGCTAAAAAAAAAAAAAATTACTAATTTTAAAAAATATATGGTGAGTTGAGAGAGACAATCACAATCCAATACTGTTTATCTTTCAAATGTTCATTGTGGCTGATTTAAGATACTGCAGCTCTTTCATAATTCATAGTTTGAGTTATTGTTTGTTCAGTCTTAATTTGCAGCCTTGTAAATACAAGTTCGACTGACTGTACATATCCTGACCAAAGAAGATAAAATTCTTACTTTGTGCAGTAATCTACACCTGGCTTTTCTGCCTCCATCCATAATAATATACATTATATAGCCTAAATGTCATCTAAAATTAACGTTTATTTGCAACATAGTGTAGCAAACTATTACATGATCAAAAACACATGAATTTTAGCAAAAAAAAAAAAAAAAAAGGCTCTATGTTGAATATCTGGGGTCACTAGAAATGTGTGATGTTAAAATGGGGTCACGAGCCAAAAAAGGTTGGAAACCACTGTGCTAAACAGAACAGTGCTGCTAAATGGATTTTCATTTGTTCTGTAACAGTGACAATAAAGATCCATTATGTTCTATTGGTTATATGGTGGGTATTATCACATCTAAATCAAATCAAATTGTATTTATGTATCACCAAATTATAACAAAAGTTATCTCATGACACTTTACATTGAGATCTGGTCTAGACTAGACTCTTAATGTAGCAAAGCATATAATCCACAAAACCAAGATGTGTGGTTCTCCATTGCTAAAATACCACATTTTCCTAGCAATACGTCTGTATTCTCATGAATCTGGTCATCTTATTCTGAAAGCAAATTGATGATTTTAGTTATGACTCTGAATGTTTCTCATAGTCGAGGATTCTTCCCCAGTAGTCGTTTACTTCTTACTGATCAATACACTCATGAATAGAATGATCTGGTTGGAGTGAAAAAGGCCCCACCCCCAACATCAGTGGCTCAGTAAACAATAACACACAACAGTAGTATTTACTAGAACACTGGTAAATGTAGTATTTATATTTTATGCAGTAATAAAAGGGAAGCAGTGGTTTAACTTCACTCCAAATATCCACCTAAAAACATTTCTCTTTTCATGTATCTGTCATTTAACTTTAAATTCTTATTTCACTGTACAACTTATTGTAAGTACATTCAGGCTACTGTTGTTTTAATCACTTACTAAAGATTCTTTAATTTAATTACTCTCTTTTGTTGTGTTTTAATGTATTCTGTGCTGTCTGTGCTGATGTGGCTTTTATTTTTCTATCAGGACACTGATTTGCCTTTGAAGATGAACTAATGTGAATGAACCTGATTAACCTACAGTATAAAACTGACCAAATGTATTTAACTGCATATTGCACTAGAGAGGCTTTACAGCTCTTTAATCTTCTTTTTTTGAGGTTTTATTTGTAGTCATGGTTGGCTTTTTTTCACTTAGCAGGATTTTTATAAGGCTTTATGCAAAGGAGTGTGAGAGTTTAAACATCACCAAGGATCCACAGACTAGAGGAATCCTTGAAAATTCTCCAGAGAAGGGATTCAGTCCTCTGGCAAAATCTGATCAAGTAACTATATGTGAATAAATCCTTGACGCATCCGTCCTTGACTTAGAGAAACATCTGATATTTCATGTCAAGTGTACGCTAGCTGATTGTCATTCTTTCCTTACGGTGGCACATTATTATTTCTGTGCACTTTCTGACAATCACTATACCTCCACAGTACTGGACTCCGACTGCACTGATAAAACACACATTTTTTTAAGGACCCATGTACCGACCATGGTCAAACCGTATTGTTCCTGTTGGGATTGTTAATATTATTCCAGTTATTTTGACAGTAAAACCAGATGTACAGACTACTGTTGGCAGTGAAATTTTAATTGAAGATACAAGGAAATGAGAGATACAAGGAAAATTAATCTGTGAACCACAAGGAAGTGGTAGAATCCCTAACCCTAACACAAAAACTAACTTGGCAGTCTGTAGCAAGAGACCAATTATATTTTTGATCTCATTTGAATTTTGTCACTTTTTACACATGATGTTTAGCAATTTAAAAGATAATTTTATATGTAAAAAAAAAAAAAAGTCACAGTTTGTGACAAAGATAGTAAAGTAACTGTATTCTGTCTGTTAGCAGTCTATACTATATTTATGTCCTACTGGGTTTTATTAACCTTTATCTATAACAAATTTTGTTGAATTAGTCACAAAAGTTCACCACTCACTCTACTCATATACTTTGACTGTGTTCCTCATGTTTAGGTGCATCTGCTGATGCAGGCCACCCTGTATTCAGCTTTTATTCAGCCATTATTTTTTTTTTTTTTTTTTTTTCAGACTTGTACATGGACATTTTTCTTGACAAATTTGACAAACTAATTCTATCTAATCTATTTCATGGATCTGCCTCACTTGAGTCAACTTTAGGTTACAGTTGCACTGGGATGTTTTAACCCCATTGTAATTCTAGTCTTATTCTCTGTTCTTTTATGTTTTATTTTTATTATTCTCCTATATCAGGTGTTAGAAAAGAAGGAACAACAGTCCTGAACATCTTCAATGACCATGACTATAACCGCTCTGTCATCACTATCGTGGCCAGTATCGACTCTATCAGTGAGTATTTAAGTTTAATGTCTTTACTGAAGCCCCAACACTAATATTAAATGTTGATATATGCCCCCTCGTCCTCCTTGGGGGAGGATAATGCCATGTCTTTACTGTGGATGCTACGGCAGGGAGCAGCTACTGCACTATCTCAGTCTTCTGCTCACCAATCCTTTGAGAGCAAAAAATCCTTTAATAAGCTTTGTCAGGGATTTAAACACAAAAAATATGCAAGAAGGGCATTTTTTTTTTTTTTTTTTTCAGAAAAAGATCACAGTGAAGTTTATCTTATTTGAATGCTTATCCCAAATGTGATGCAGACAAAGCTGTTTAGGTTTACAGATGTACAGTATGTCCTACATGCTCATTTCAAGGCTTATTTTGCCCAAAGCTTTCATCTTTATCATGTCAAATTTGTTATTGGTAATAATGCAAAACTGTAAATAGATTTTTTTTAAGTCACCTGTTCATCCTAGCCAATAAGGACTATGTTTTGACTGTGCTTGACGTTTTCCAGGAGAGGTGGTTCTGTCCGCATGTGAGAAAGCCTGTGAGCTGATTGACATGCGTGACCACACAGGCGTTCACCCTTGTATGGGTGCTGTCGACCTTATACCCATCTACCCCCTGGGTGAGGAGGTGGGTGTGGAGGACTGTGCCAAAGAGGCCCGAGGTAAAGTTATGCTTGTGCACGTTAGTGTGTGAGTACTCAAAGACAATTGTACCCTCTACTTCAGCTTGTGCTATGTTGAAGCTGTGTATTAGCCTGCATTTAAGGCTTTTTGTCCATTTCTTTTTTAGACGGTGCTAAAACACTTAAATATTCTTTCATATAGAAGTTAAATATCTGACATTTTCATGAGTTTACGCTTGTGTTAGCCTATTTTGTACTGGGAGCTGGTTATTTGTTAACCCATAAAGACCAAAACCATCTACTGATCTACAATGTTTAATAACTTCTGATTGATTAATACTATAAATACATGTAAGTAATTGGTGTAAAATGTAGTTTGTCATCTTTTCATGGTCATCAGATATGACCCATTTGGATGTTAAGAGGCTCCGTAGTGAACGTGGAAACACCGTCACCTTCTGCAACATTGATTCACCAGTAAAACCCATGAAGTTTGATCAATAGTAGATGGAGACAGTTGTTTTTACATTCAGTCAATGATATCTTTGCTGAAAAGTCACCTTTTCTTCAGTTTTCTCTGTTTCAGATATAATGACCTTTGAGTTTACTCTGAGCTTTTATGAACATCTACATGATCAGTACATTAAATATAGGACAATACATGATTTTCACTGAAAAAATGCAAAATACACAGAATAATATTATAATAAATGGTTCTAAATCACTTAAGAAAGATGAAATACAGAGAAACATTCATTTGGGAACAGTCACAAAAGTAGCACTGGGTCTTTATGGGTAAAGGTGAGCTAAATCCATCTCTCGCCAAATAGTAGTTGCACACTGTCACAGCTGTAAAGGATCAGAGTAGAGGAAGTAGGTTTGTTTCCATAAATGTAGCAAACATTTAGCTCACATGATTGATCAGATGACTCCTTAGCTGTTTGCTGCATCTTCCTAGATCTTCTGATAAAGGGTGAAAACATGTCTGGCACAACAGGTCACATGGAGTGATGATGAGACTGTATTATCCTTGTCCCATCATGCAAAAGATCTCAGCCATTTTAGTTGGAAAACTGTTGTTGAACGTTCTGCATCTTCCACTGTTTATTAGAGCCACGTGTTGAATAGCCTACGATCCCACCTGTGGCAACACAAGGCAGCGTAATTATTTGCTCCGAGCCATGGAAATGCACATCCCACAATTAAGACGAGGAGTCAATTACAAACTGGGTTTCTTATAAAAGGCCAGAGTTCGCCATGTAACAAATAACATGGCAACAGTAAAAAACAACAATGATAAATTAAAGCAAGTTCTCAATTACAAAAAAATACTAGTTATAGATCATAATTGATAAACATCTGTGCTGCTTCAATGTGTACAGCTACACATTTCATTTACAACAATTCACTCCAAGATTAGATTACTGTAGCGCTTTTCAAGGCACCCAAAGCACTTTACAGTATTGATCCATTATTCACTTTCACATTCTCACTCTGGCCACAGCTGCCCTGGGGCAGGTTGATGAAAGCGTGGTTGACAATTAGCACCAAACAGCCCCTCTGATCACCACCAAACATTCATAAGCATTCATAAACCAGTGTGAGTGACACGGGGTGAAGTGTCTTGCCCAAGGACACAATGGCACATGACTAGGACAGAGCAGGATTCGAACAGTTCAGTTATTGGATGATCCACTGTACCTCCTGAGCGACGGCCCCAACACGTCAAGGCTTTGTTGGTCTCCATCACTCACTCAAGTGTTTTTGGCCAATTTTAGTCACTGCAGGTGTGTCTCTTTTTCAGCAAAACTTACAAGTATGAAAGGAGGACAACAATGCAATAAAAGAGTGGTTAAGAGAGATTTTATTTTGTAGCTGTTAGGGAAGGGTTGTATCTGTTTAAAAGCTTGTGCAGTGCTTTTAACTCTGCAAACGTGAATGTATCAACATGGAGTTTTGTACAGAGCTTGGCCATTTCTAATTATTAACCAGAGGAAAGTAGAAAAAAAGGGTGGACTCTAATATAAGCCTCTTTAAAATAAAGTCCTGGTACCTCCAGAAGGTGAGAGAAACATATGTAGACCTACTACTACTATCGTCTGCTCCCTTTAAAGGTCTCCATAGTGAGTCATCTGCTTCCATCTGACCCTGACCCTACTTCCATGTCCTCCTTCACCACATCCACAGATCTCCTCTGTGGTTTTCCTCTTGGCCTCCTGCCTGATATATTCACTATCACTCCTCTGCATATGTCCATACCATCTCAATCTGGCCTCACTCATTTTGTCTCCAACACATCCAACCTGAGCTGCCTCTTTTGTGCTCATTCCTAATAAGAGAAATATGTACAGACTGCAGCCACTATTTGAGAAAATATGGTAATTTGCATTTATGTTTTTGTGTCTTTTCAAAATATTGCTTCATATTTGCTTGACATTTTATAGAAACCAAGCTACTGAATACACTGGCAGTACAGACCATTATTATAGATGTAGGCAAATATGACTTTTAGGTTAGAAATGGGTGTTAGCTAACATTAACAAAAACTGGCTCCCAATTCTAAATTTACTCCAACATGAACTTCACATAATCTCATAAGTCAGGATTCAACATGGATGTTTTTTCACTTTTCTGGGTGAAAAAGTCAGTCAGAAATCTACCTCCTTTAAGTTAATTTTTGCATTCTTCTAGAAATTGTTTTATTATTGTATTCTAGCAACACTTTTACAATACTTGATGCATCTTTGTATAACATGTACTGTAGACATGCTGCAAAAACCACAAAATACAGTTCCAGATTTTCCCTTTAACATCACACAGTTAAACTTTTTTTAAGGGTTATTGAAATTCTCGCTCACACCCAAGTTCATAAGAGTCTTTACTCACTCCCATTATCTCAGTGGAGATGAAAATGGAGTGAAATAGGTCACTCTTGAGTTACTTCTGTCGTCAGTTCTCAAAAAGTACAGCTGGTTTAACCCAGTTATTAGGATTCACTAGTGAATATGGTTCAAAATGTGATGAAATGCAAACTTTGACATGGCTTCTCAACACAGTTTGCATTTCCATATCATATGCATCTTCTATAGTGTCAACATGCATCTTATTTTTGTCCTGTTGATTAGTTTCACTGTTTACCAGCCATGTGTCTTGCTGATGATCTGCTCTGCATATGATCTTTGTTGCCTCAAGTGTGCATTCAGTATGCTAATTTGTGTAGGCTGCAGAATAGTAATTGGCAGACTCACTAACAACCGGTGTATACAGTACGTGCCTCAGTGTACTAAGTGGTCCCAACGCCCACATCTGTCCTGTTCGATTTACTTCCCCTCAGGAGTGTTTTGTCTGTCTTGCTCTTATTGTTCTCCTGTGAATCTGATGACATGTGTTCCATTTGCGGGTAAACTAATATATCTATCTCATTGAATGGGTTCAGCTGTGGCTGAAGGACTGACACAGAGGGTCCGGGGAACCAGTGCCTTCCTGTTTGGATGGGCGGACTCCCCCCTTCAGCGGGGACTGGCCCAGAGGAGGAAAGAGATGGGCTGGTTCAAGAAGACCACAGACCTGCAAGTAATCAGACCTGACGTTGGACCTCCACCACAGAAGCAGTTCGGTCTCACAGGTGAGCCAGAGCAGTCAGACTTAGACAGTGATGTCATCTAATAAATGTTTCAGTCTGAGAGGAAGACCAGAGTACTTTTTTGCCAGTGCAGCCTGATTCAAGGTCAGGAACAATCCACCTTGAAGAAATGTCTGGCTTTTTTAACATTAACTTCAGCCTGAACCTTGATTAAAATGTTTACCTGTTTTTACATGTTTACCCTGTTTAGTTGTGGGTAAGTACGCACAGTAATTGAATACAGATACACAACTGTGTTCACTGTCCATTCTGTTGTTGTGGTTTCATCCAAATGGAAACAACCACAGGCTCTAAATCCTGAAAACGGGATCAAGAAGAAATGCAGAAGACTACTAAAGGGTTTTGTTGTAACTGATGTTTACATGGCCTACAGGCATATATTAACTAATGACAGCAGTGCTTCAGTGGACGGACAGACTTTATTTTTCCCAAACTGGGAAATTACAGTGCAGCAGCAGCATGATACACAATAAAAATAGAATACATGAGTAACAAGAGTAAAAAACAGAACACAAGAGCAAACACTGTACATAATTAGAAGTATAAAAAAGATCTGGGTAAAAAAACTGGATAATAACTGTAATATTCCAAAAAATAAAACTGTAAGGTGCAAAATAAAGTGTAATGTTCAGTATGAGAAGGTGCAAAATGACATTTAAGTGCTTACAGGTTTATGACCAGAGACATCAGATGGAGGTGAATGAATTAGTCTGGGGTTCAGCAGATTGGATTTCATTGCTTTGATGGTAGAGAATGACATGTTTGTTGAGGTTTCTTGTTTTTATCTTTGGTTTTGATGGTATAAAGAAGAAAAGAAATACAAAATCCAAGTGTGTTTGGTTCATGGTTCAGTTACAGAGCTGACTAGAACTGCTGGACATAGGCCTCACCTGTTACAACACAAATCACAACACAAAATGTCACTTGACTTGTAGAATAATGATTTAGTCAATATGAGATTTTATCAGGTGGTGTTGTAAGTATCTGATTGATTGATAAGATCATCACAGAGGTTGTCTGATTGTTATGGAATCAACGATTTTCAGAAAATAGCTGTATACTTCGAACCAAATTGAGCTGCTTCTCCCTTTGAAGACCCCAAGGTGAAAGGTAACATGTAATTTGCATCTCCAGTCAGATATCTGTTGTGTCACCCATGGATGTAGTAACTGTATTCATACAACAGCAAACAAGATAAGAAGTGAAACCTGTAACATTTTATATTACGTTTCTCAAGTGGGTAACTTAATTACTGCTTATGAGAAGGATCTTAAATGAAAAAAAAAAAAGGTTTCACAATAATACTTTACATTGTTACACCAGTGTTTGGCAAAATAGCTATTGTCAAGAAGCATCAGGTCATTCTTGTCCTTTTTATTTTTATTCTCTTTGCTTCTGTACTCTGACAGAGGCATGTCCTTTTTCTTCTTTGGTGTTTGATGACAGCTGACAATCAGCATTCAAGAGGTCATGTGGTGTGACTGTGTTGAAGGGGCTGGTGCTTCTTTTTAGGTTCTGCCAATTAAACTGTCGAAAGTCAGATCTACTCCATTGAGCAGAATTCCACTTGGCAATGACACCCATGTGAGGGGGCATGTACTTCTGCACTCATGAAGAGCAGACTCACTAACACATGGTAGTGGTTCTTTGCACATGCAGCTTAATTGTGCATGTGCAAGTATGTGTTCTTTGCCTTCCTTGGGTATTTTATTTCTGCTTTACAATTGCCCATACAGCTTTTCGTTGTTGAATTTGCACATATTGTTAGACATACAGTGTCACAGTGGGCAGTTTCATGAGAATGCTTCCTTGCTCTCTGGACTTTTGATAAAAATGTGATGCCATACTTTGCTCCAACTTGACTGTTTCTTGATGACTGATGGATTTGGGACCATGATTGGTCATTACAACTGTCAATAATACTTTATACCAGTGGTTCTCAAACTTTTTACAGTGGAGTATCCCCTGAAATATCCTCCTGAGACACAGCAATGCATTTTTGTTTTCTGTAGGGGACAAGAGTTTCACAGCTTTACTTAAAAAAAAAAATCCTGGCCACTGCAAAGGATTTTCCATAAAAAAATTCAAATACAAAATACATTATGCTTTTTCCAATCAAGACAGATATTTAATGTAAAAAAGTCAAGCCGTTTACTTTCCTGGGTCTCCAGAGGATATACATTTTTAGCCAAGTACCCCCAACTCTCAGTTCAGCAATGTTGATTGAAAAAATTAGGCTAAATTTGTTCCTGTACCAAAGGTGTCTGTTTTTATTTTCAAAACTTTGTAAACTAGGAGAACGCAGACCTCCGCCCACCAAGGCAGATCAGTGCCCCCCTGATCACCACCAAAATTTAATCATTTGTTCCTTGTGCCAGTATCAACATTTCCTAAAATTTTCATCCAAATCCATCCATAACTTTTTGAGTTATCTTGCACACGGACCGACAGACAGACAAACCACCACCGGCAAAAACATAACCTCCTTGGCAGAGGTAACAAACAACATATATTTAACTTGAATAATTTAAAATAACAAATCTGTATAAGCAAATTTTGTGCAAAATATAAACTGAAAAGTACCCTCTTTTATTAATAAGAAAAATAAATGGTCATTACTTCAACTTTCAACTTTATTTATCCTTAGGAAAGGAAATTCGGTGTGCAGCAGGGGTCATAACATGAGCACATACACAAAAACACATACACAGAAACAGCACCACCAGATGCCACCACCACAATAAAATTAATGAATAAATTAACCTTTCATCAACAAAAACTTATTACTTAATTACTCAAATAAACTCATCTCAAATAATATAAAATAGAAATGTTCTTAAAATGTTACCAAAGCTTAAACAAGATGACAGACAATAATAATATAAAAAGACTTGTGCCTCACAGCAAGAAGGTCCTGGGTTCAATTCCAACACCAGTCGATGGGTGTGGGACCTTTCTGTGTGGAGTTTGCATGTTCTGCATGTACTCTGGCTTCCTCCCACCATCCAAAGACATGCACTGATAGGTGAATCGGTTCATCTAAATTGCCCATAGGTGTGAATGTGCAAGTGATTGTTTGGCAAGAGGGGTGTACCCCGCTTTTGCCCATGAAGTTGCTGGGATAGGCTCCAGCACCCCCATGACCCTAGTGAGGATAAAGCGGGTTCAGAAAATGAATGAAATGAAATTATATGAATGTATCTATTGTGTATTATTGTATATTTCAGCATGAATTTTCATGGTAACTTATTTAATGTATTTTGCCCCAAAAATTTCAAGTACACCCTGGACTTCTTTCAAGCCCCCTGGGGGTACACATACCCCATTTTGGGAACCTGCTTTATACAGTCCTTTGAGTTTTGAGGTTGGCTGATCTGTACACACATCCATCTTTATATACAGCCTATGGTTGTGTGATCATTGCATCTTGATAATATGCTTATATTGGCAACCATTTTCTTTCAAAATAACTGTATTTGGTTTTCCTTTCTTTTTTCATGGCTGTGTGCAGGTGTTGGGACCAGTCCTTACGTCATGAACTGCAACGTCACTATTGACACCCAGGACATCAACTTGGGCCGCAGCATAGCCACGGCCATCAGGGAGTCCACCCTGGGGGGTATCCCTGGGGTGCAGGTGCTGGCTTTACCACACGATGGCACTGTTGAAATCGCATGTAATGTGGAAAGCGTGAAAGGCAGTCCACCCAGTAACATGGCTGCAGGCGAAGCGTGGCCGTCTTTCAGCATCAGTGGTCAGCCATACTGTCACGCTCCGGCTTCTCTCATCACGGCAAGGGTTGCAGAGCTGGCTGGGAGGCAGGGGGTGGGCACAAAGGGAACAGCGCTGGTGGGGTTCACCCCCCATGAGTGCAGGGGCCTTGCAGAGTTTGCGCTGTCCCAAGGGATTGCTGAGTTCTGGAAAGAGCAGCGCAGGATCCGTATGTAAAAACAAATCCTCTCCAGAACCAGTGAAACCATAGACGAGTACACGTCATCTGTTTAATGTCACATAATTATTTTTCCTCATGCAGCTGCTAACAGCCTTGGGTTCCAATGTTCCCAAAATGTGACGTATACGCTGAAGAAGATAATCATGTCATTTAAGTAATTTCTTTAATTTATTTGAATAATATTATTTCCCAGTGGATGTTGACAGTTGGTAGAATAACTGTTTTCCTATGATAACATAAAATGTAATAAATAATTTGTTCTTATATTTCCAAACCTCTTCATAATGTGTGTAAACTGTGTTACAAGAGACTGTGGTTTACATTTCAGTTTTATTCAGTGTCTCAGACATAAAACCATGAATCCCAGCATGTTGTCGTCCACATCGCAATCCGAGGCAGCACGTTTCTTTTGTGTGTGTCATTTCCTGTTTGGAACAAATAGGACACTTGTGTTTACTGATGAGTTTGCGCTGATGAGCCTTTTCCCATCATTTTCCACCATCAGACTGACTGTGCATGACTCTGTGGGAGAGTCACCATGTGTGTGTGTGAAACGGCTATTTTTATCACAAAAGCTGAACATGACCTTCTGGAAAAATCCAGCCATTTGATTTGATTTTGACTAATCACCAACATGTGCAGATTAATTTTAAAGCTACATTTTAGCTTTTTACCAAGTACACAGTGTTTGAAATTATTATGAACAGGACATTTATGTTTTTCTAAAACAACTAATAGAAGTGAAGATTTTTAGAATTTTTTAACAGTTATGTAATGTGTATGAGACCAAAACCGTTAATGACTGAACAGCTTCTTCACTATCTTGAGAAGAATTCAAAATACATGATTCCAAATAATTATGGACACTTTGAAATGTATTAATTCATAACACATTTGACACAACTGTGTCAGCTGCATTAAAAAAAAACTAAAATCACTGTCCTGCAGTTGTACTTTAGATCCATGTCCTTCCAGACTTGTTTAATGCAAGTAGTGAAAACTTTCAAGGAAATGAACACTGACATGTTTGATTACAGTGGATCATTACCACTGAAAAACTGAAAATGATTCTGTGTCTTAACTCTACTTTCAAAGTGTGGTGTTGAATGATTGACTTTTTTTTTTTTTTTTTTTTAGCAGAAAATTATGTTGCTGTACCAGATAGAGATTTTAGATACATGTATATCAGTTAATTTTTGCATTACATATTGGTATGAGTTTCATGATTGTGTTGTTTTGTCATATTCACTTTGACCTTTGACCACAGAAATCTAATCAGTTCATCAGTTGTGTCCAAGTGAACATTTGCAGTTGAAATATCATTGAGGAGTGATCTTCATTTACAGTGAGGTGAAGTAACAATTAAATAGCTGTCATTTATCATTTTGATGACATAAGCCATAAAAGGGCAAATAAAAAAGTCTTGAGAAGAAGACACTTGGCTATTGCAGCATTTAGTCCAACAAAATATTGCATTTGATTACATATTTGTAGGCTAAATAAGATCAACTGTTCAACTAATCAACCTACCTGTCTAAGACTGATGTCAGTTAAATGAAAAACTAGTCTGTTCAATGTGTAAGGTCCCTGTTTACTCATGTGCAGTTTGTGTCGGAGTCTTTGTTGTGTTCATAGATGTATTTATATAATAAGTAGATGGACCAGGTTTGATGGGTCAAGTTGCAGCAAGAAAGCCATTGCTGAGACTTCAGAAAAAAGAGGCTTGCCTGGGCCATCAAACACTGCCAGTGGACTACTGAAGACTGGAAGAAGGTGTTATGGACTGATCAAACCTGCAACTGGAAGTTCTTTCTTCACAGTTGAAACTGAGACTTGCTTACTACGACCACTATTGAGCTGTGCTTGAAGCTGTTGTCCTGTGAGTCGCCTATCACGCAAGCTGTTGACTCTCAGAAACTTGTCTTCTGATTCTGTTGTGGCTTTGGCTCTGCCAGACCTCTTCCCGTCAGCATTTCCACCAGTTTCTGAGTGCCTTTTGATGGTGAAGGAAACTGTACTTACTGACACCTTGACTTTCTTAGCAATTTCTCTGTAGGAAAGACCTACATTTTTAAGTGTTATGATGCTCTGTCTCTCTTCTATCGTTAATTGCCTTTTCCTCGCTGTTTTTATAGTAACTATTTTCTGCAGTACAATACTGTTCAAATAATGCTGACAACGGTATGGTACCAAAGTGTGTTCCAACACTACTTTTATGCCAACAGAGGGGGTTGTAAGTAATTAAGAAACGTTGGGACACCTGTAGGAACTGGTAGCACCAACTTTCGAGGCTTGATCAACCTCCATTGCTGCAGAACTGCTTTAAGTTGTTAACCCATTTCTTGTTTGCCTTTTTGTATAATTCTGAAATGTACATTATTTTTCAGTTTTGTTTAACCTTACCTATTTTTTTTTTTTTTTTGCCTCTGGCCGTTCACCGCTTACCTTTGTACCATTTCAAGCTGTTCATTGGACTTGAACTGCTTGAATGTCAATACAAAACTGGAAAATTGGGGTGTTCTAAAACTTTTGACCGGTAGTGTAGCTTCACCTGAAAGATCAAATCCAGGTGTATAAACCGGTGTATGACTTGCAGTAGATGAAGGTCAGCACTGATACCTTTGAGAGACGGACAGGACCGGCGTTATGGACAAATTCACATCATGTACAGAATACACTTCCACAACCCCAGCCAACACTTAAGGTAACTTAAGTTTAGAACTGGACTTGTTGCTGCTGACCTTCATAACAGATTAAAGCCTCTGTGTCTGTTACGTCCAGTATTATCCACAGTGTCCACAGTTTTGAGTCTGCTGTGTGTCTGAGCATCTACCAGTTTATGGACAGATTTGTATTGTTATGTAGAAAGATACTGTATTGTCTAGGTTGTGTGAAGATTTGTTTTTTTAAAGGGAAGGAAGAATATCCCTCTTAGTATTGATTCTGTAAAAGAAAATACAAGCAGGAATAAAACATTTATTTTACTTTTTTAATTATACAGGGCATCCACAAAATGTCTTTTCAATTTAAAATATGTATTACAAAAGCAACTGATGAGATATGTTAATCAGATTTGTTCTATGTACTCAGTGGTTATCACAGTTTTTAATCACATTGTGGGATCATGTGCAGTTGAGTCATTGGTCTATTTTCTTCAACGAGAAATCAGTTACTGCAAATGTTTACCCTGACCATTTGACTGAAATATGTAGCACCAAAACTGGACGACCTTCAGCCAACCATCATTTTCCAGGTAGATGGTGCACCACCATATCGAGGACTACATGTTGGTGGGTTCCTAAATCAAACCTTTCCAAACCGGTGGATTGGAAGGGATGGCCCAATTTCCTGGCCACTTTGTTCACCAGATATCACTCCCCTGAATTTCTCTCTGTAGGGTAATGTTAAAGAGATCGTGTTTATTGAACAAAGTCTTCATGTGCTTCATGCAACTAATGGTGCCCATATAGAGGAGCATTAAATGAGGCAAAGAACTTAAGTATCTGTTTTTCATTTAGTAATATTTTCCACAAATTTGTCTATTCATTTGCTTTTGTAATAAATGTTTTAAATTGTAAAGAGACTTTATGGACACCCTGTATTTTTAAAGGTATGGTTTGTAAAATTCAGGCATGCTTTTACATAGTTTGTGCTTTGAGTTTGGTGTTTGTCAATGTTGGCTAACTCCATTTCTAAGCTAACATTAGCTAGTGCTACATGATGTCGCTGCTTTAGAAAAGCAGAAGAGAGAGACTGAAAAACTCAGGGAAAATTCTAAGGACTTTTCACGGAAAAAACAAGCATTGTCTACATAGAAATCATTCTGTGGGCTGTTATGGATATTGGCAATGCAGTCGTAAGCTCAGAGATGGTGTTGGTTAGTATTCAGCAAATGACCAGTTTCATGTTAACATTAGTATGAGAAGTCTTACAAATTGAACCATAAACTGAAATCTATTGTACATCACTTGCAAAATAGTTTGGAACACTGTACATCTTGCTGTAATTCATAAGCGCTGTGTAATGCATGGGATTAACCATTTGATAATATGCAGGGGAATTTGGCCAGAGGACAGGTCAAGAATTAACTGGGGCGAGATGATTCCACTCATTTCTTGTATTAGGTCACTATAATGCATTTGAATAGTAGCACATTCACAGAGTATGGAGGTATGGACATGAGTCATTAAGCAATAATAACTGGGAGTGTATACAATAAGCATGAGGTACAAAACCAGAGGTGGGTTTATAAAGGCTAAGTGCATAGAAAGATTTTATTTTATTTATTTTATTTTACCTTTATTTAACCAGGAAGTCCCATTGAGATTAGGAATCTCTTTTGCAAGGGAGACCTGGCCAAGGTAGCAGCCATACAAAGTCCAAACAACATAAAACACATACATGATACACAATTAACAATAAAACACAATAACAACTATTAAACCATAATGGCATCAAGAAAAACAGTGACAATCCTCCTTCACTGTATTCTCCATGATACTTTTAAAATCATTAAAAGAAATGAATGTATGTAGTTTTACAGTTTTTTGAAGATTATTCCATGACCATGGTGCATGGTAGGTAAATGCTGTTTTTCCAAAGTCTGTCAGAACTCGGGGAACAGTCAAAAGCAACCACTTGGAGGGACGTAAATGGAAACTACTAGAGGTAACAGAAAGAATATTACTGAGGTATTTTGGGAGTTTACCCAGCTGAGCTTTATAGATGAACATAAACCAGTGTTTTTGTCTATGGATGGTTAATGATGTCCAGCCCACTAAGTCATAGAGAATGCAGTGGTGAGTGAGAGATTTTGCATTAGAAATAAAATGTAAAGAAGCATGATATACTGAATTGAGGCTCCTTAAAGTAGAGGTTGGTAATGTTTCATTTTCTGTAACGTGAGGGAATTTAGAGAACCCAGAATGGGTAAAGCACCTAATCTCCCTACAACGAGTGGGTGCTAATCAAAGTGGAATGACTCACAAAATCCTCCAATGAGATTGTGCGAGGCTTTCTACATGGTAGTTTTCTCTCTTTTCATTATGTTGTGTAATTTTTTCCCCCATTCTCTGCTTTTCATGTTGCATAAGGTTGCTCTTTCAGGCACAAGCTGTGCAATTTTCACCACTGTGTGTGCACGCTTCTGTGGATAAGCTGTGTTGCTGCATGAATATTCTCCTCTTTGTATGTCAACCAGCTGAGGCTCTTAGTCACACAAGCGGCGTAGCCACGCAGCTTCATTTTATGGGTACATGCATCACACACACACAGACTCATCCTCGCTGCTGTCTTCCTCCCTCTTCACCATCTAGACACATGCATTTAGTCTATGGATGACACACACACACACATACACACACACACACACACACACACAGCCTGCCAGGCTTGGGAGCATCAAGGCCTAATCTAGGTCACAGCATAAACCCAGAGGTATCTACTCCCCACATACACACAGTCATGTGGACGCAGATTTGTACCGTTACAAAATCTCAGGTCCCACACACATAATCCATATTGATGCTATCAGTTTTACCAACTAAAATACAGACTGGGAAATAATTGTTTGACAGCCTGTGATTTTTCTGGATGAATTCAATATAACACCCATTCAACATGAACAACTGGATCTTGTAACCAGGTTCATCCATCTGTTTGTACCTGGAACTAAAAAAACTAAAAAGTAAATTTTAATGTGCAAAATTTTAAACAAGTCAGACCCTTCTTGATCCTACATGCTACTAAGATGTTTTTACACTCCATGATTTTCTCTCATATTGAATACTGTATAACTTCCTGGTCACTTGCTGCTGGCACATCACTCAAACCCATAGAATCCCTTTTTTAAAAAGCCATAAAAATATTTGATGTTGATATTTGAACCATTTAATTTTCACCACTGCATTGTTTTAGGTAAATATACATTTCTTAATTTTAATAATTTTGTGAATTTTAAAAATGCTTGCCTGATATATAAAGTCTTGCATGGACTTGCCCCTCATCCCTTGACAGATTTTATCAAATCCCATTCTGTCAGTGGGATGGTCATCAGGGCCACAGCTCAAGGAGACTGTGAGGTGCCACGCAGGCAGACTACTTTTGGACAAACTACACTTTCAGTCACTGGAACTGAATATTGGAACAGTTTACCGCTCAACATAAGAGACTCACTATCATATGCCTCCTTCAAATCACAACTTAAACATTGGATGAAGGAAAACCAAGCCTGTTACCATCAGTAGATCATCTTCACTGTGTTGTTCTGTGTGTTGTTATGATGTTTTGCATTTCTGTCTACTGTCTTTTTATAATGTCTTTTACGATATTTTGCCTCTTTGTCAACTGTCTTTCCTGTCACCTGCCTAGGGACTACAGATGGAAATTAGCACTGCTGCTACAATCTGGCATATTTACAGCTGCAATTGTTGTGGATGTTCATTAATATGCACTGTCACTATTAAATAAATAAATAAATAAATAAATAAAACTACATCACATTTATACTTAAAAATTACACACTAGGTCAGCCTATGCCATATATTTGCTCTCCTTGAAGATAGTATGCATCTGGATCCAGTCTCAAGGGTTTTTTGTGCATTCCTGACCCCTGGGAGGTAGGATAATTTTTGTCATTTTTGTGCTCTTAACAAAACACACAGATGCTGTACAACAGTATCTGTCAGCAGATCAGATGGAAGATGATCCAGAACAGAGCATGTGTTCAGTCCATGTCTAAATCTGCCATATCTGATGATCCTTGCTAACCTTAGTTTAGAACACCTTCTCATAACTTCTGATTTGGGTCACACATTCACCAGTCATTCATTCCTTTTCCACATCACACCTATTCTTCCTCAGTGTGATCCTAGAATTGACAGGATTCACACTGAAATCACTCCCCCACCAAGAACTTTAAGATAATTGATAATAAACACACAAATCCACACCCTTTTAGAATCATTTAAGATTGAAGAAACTGACTGAATCCTAAACCATAACTGTGAGTGTATTTCTTCTCTATTCACAGCATAGTGGAATCTGTATTCATGGTGGACATGATCTAAGGGTGTGAGTGTCTGTAATCTATAATTGTCTAGTTCTGTTTAATCAATTAAAGCAGTCAATGTGATGAACACGATGAAATGTGATACACCATTATCATGTGCATTAGCTTCACATATAAGGTTATAGACCATCCAAAGTAATGTATGGCTCAAATAAAACAAGAAAATGATGAGGAGAAGGTGGATATTTTGACCTTTTTTCATGACGGATTTGGGATTTTTATCAAAACCACTGAATTTTATAAACTCCAGAAGAAAATGTAGTCTGACTCCACCAAGATTCCCAAAGGAATAAAGTAGAAGCAGTCACAGTGGTCTAATTATTATTCCCAGTGCTGTATTTCTGCAGTTGTCACAAGCAAAAAAATCCATTGCACATTTTAGAGAAGTACATTTTTCTAATGTGATGCTGTAAAGCTAAGTTGCGTTTAACACAGCTAGACTTAAGTGAAATGTGAGCGGAAAGTGTCTGATTTTGAGATGAGGTTCTTTTTCAAATGAATATTACTAAAGGAAATGGATTTCATATTTTCAGAAAATCTCATGCCATCTCCATCTCCTCCCTCCCCCCTGTTCAATTTCATTATATATGACTCCATTTTATGAATGTCACAAGGCCATCATTTCCTCATGTTAATTGCCCTTCAGGATCTTCACACAGCTTCCAAAGTGCTCAGCAAACATTCACTTTCCCCACTGAAGCTAAGCCTGCCTCGTCTCTTCTTGTGTGCAATCTGCTTGAAATAAAGACAAAGATCTGTGTCACGGAGGCATGTTCCTGCAGTTTCTGTGCTGCATTGGATCCCTGTGATATGACTGAGCCTGACAGCGTATCTCATCCGGGATGCAAGCGTTGTGCCACAGCACAGAAATAGAGGAACTTATTTCTTTACATCAATCCTCAGCTTTCTATAAATATTCCAAGGCTCTCTGTTCTCTTCTTTCCCCTCCTCCTTTCTTATTGCTTTCTCTCTGTGTTCTCCCCTCCCTCTGCCTTTCACCCCCCCCCTCCTCTGTTTATCCTTTTTTTTTCTCTCTCTCCCTACTCTCTCTGCCTCCCACATCTTTTGCTTTTACTCCTCCTGTCATATATTGTAGAGAAATGTGCCTCTTGTCTGTCTAGAAAGGAGCAGCAGCAGTGTTGGAACAAAACCACTGTTGTGCTCGTATCATTTCGGTGCCAGTGGGCTTTGTTTATTTGTCTTCCCCCTTGTCCAGGTCTCTGAACTGACAAGTGATTGTATTATGGTTTGTACCAAAGTCACTCCCTCTTACTTTTTAACCCTGCAGGTTAACACCAATCAGCTGTGAAGTGTTAATAAATAACAGCCATTAATCTCATCCTCTTGCTCAGATGATTTAGGGATTATGGTGAATATTTGCAAGAAAAGAGGCCAAACATGTCATTAAATGCAGCTGCTGCGTATTAAGACGTTGCATCTCTCTCTCTCTCTCTCTCTCTCTCTCTCTCTCTCTCTCTCTCTCTCTCTCTCCAAAAATGCAAGGGCGCCATCCTTTCTAACCTATCCGTGCAGGGAAGTAAGCGTGCCACCTATGAAGTCAGCAGCAGTCCCCCAACCCCCACCCTGAACACATGTTCAACATCCTCTGGGCACAGGCAAAGCACAGCACTGAGACACAGCTGAGAATTAGACAGAAAGAGAGAGAGAGAGGGAGTGAGAGAGGGAGCAGTGAAGTGGAAATATGGGTGAGCATCAGAGGAAGACAGAAATAGAGCGATAAAGCAGTGAATTAGACAGCGGCAGAGAAGAGGAGGAGGAAGAGGAGGAGGAGGAAGAGGAGGGATACAGCGCGTCTTTCACCGTGGCAGTGATGCTTTGTGCAGACAAGGTTATATTCTTGTAGCCTTCTTCTTATCCCCCCCACCCCTCACACCCACCCAACCCACACCCCTCCCTCTTGTTGTGGGTGGATGTGAGAACCTCATGGATTTGCTCCCGCTGGAATTCATCGCAACTGGATCCAGAACAGCTGCAACACTGAACTGAGGATGCGACGGCCGTGGCTGGATGCTCCGATCTGCGTGGGCCTGTGACGTTTGCCGTGTCGAGCCGTGCAGTGCCGTGCCGTGCTGTAGTACCTCTTCTTTCTCTCTTCTCCTTTTAGGATGGCTACAGAGACACTGACCCAGATTATGGAGTCGTGGCTCTTCCTCTTCGGCTGCAGCTCCGGTGGTGTTGGTGTGTAAACACTATGCAGAGGATGCATGCTCCAGACCTTGGCCACTGCTGCCTCTGCTGACACCCGTGTCCGTGGATACACACAGCGGTAAGGATGCACTACTCTGATTTGCAAGCTTGGTGGGTTGTGTAAGCACATGTGTGTTTTAAGCTGTGCGAATACTCAATACTTTCATATATTATGTCACATCATCTGCAAACATAGATACATTTACTGTTTCTCACAGTTCCTTCTCTGACAGTTTGGATGGGTGGATGTTTTGTCTTTTTAGAGGATAATGGCATGGCTCTGACAGTGCCATATTGTATGCTCCATGTAGAAAAGCTCCATGTATAATGTATGACCTGGGACATATCATCATGAGCAACAAGTAAATGTGCTTTCCCCCAAGTACCGAGGAAAGTAGGCTAGGATGGCACAGGCACAAGATAAGCCTTAATTATTTATTAAACATCCACTTGGTTTTTCTGAAAGCATTTGGACATAGAGGAAAACTATTTGCTCTACTACAGCTGTGTTATATAGGTAATGTCTTCACCACTAGCCTGGATAAGTCTTGGCCCTCTCCTAGTTGTGGTCATTGTGGTGCACTTCAGTTCAGCTCAGGTCAGTGTAGATCAGATGACTGTGGGGTCCAGAAAAAAAAGCTGAGAAGTCACATTTCTAATCAGCATGTCTTCTATCAGAAAACAAAGTAGGGGCTGTCATTCTTCCAAAGCCAGACGTTTTGGCCGAAGGTTATTAAAGGTCAGCAGTTTAGTACAGAGTAATACTGTCATACTTTATGTTGTGAACTTCAAATAAGTTTAAGACTGACTTCTGTCATCGATCTGTCAACTTGAATTTTACATTTGCTTCGAAACTATACTGAGTTACAGAGATACAGCTGATCTGTTTTGTGATACACTCCAATAAATCTGTAATATATAACATTTACATAAAATCTAAAATTATGCCCCGGGTTTGGTTGACTTGCTTAAACTATGTGTCTACATTATATGAAATATTTTCAATAATAATCAAATGTATTCTGTGTAATGGACCATTTGATTTAGCTGTCTGTTATAAAGTTAACATTAAACAGTGCCTGCAGCTGTTCTAAAAATGAGAAAATGTGAATATACATCAAATATATATCTAAATATTATGTGAAGGAAGCTTAGTAGATTACTTTCGCCTGTAAGGATGATTTCAGTCTGAATCATATCACATGGGCAGTGAAAACAACTCCCATGATCCCATGCTGCTTCACAATGTGATCTGCCACTGTCTTTTATTATTATTTAGATCAGTAGATCATGAGCTGCAGATATTACATAATGCACTGTTTAACTGGTTGGAAAAATCTTCATATTACATTAACAGTTGAGTTATCAAATGGTAATGGTTACTAACTGGATTTATTGATATTTTCCAGTGGTCTTGTCTTTTGGGTTTACTTGGTTTACACTGTCATTTACAAAATAATAACATGCTACATTTTATCATGGAAACATTTTCAGTCATATTGCTCAGACCAAATTATAATAGATTGCCCTTAAACTATATTATACTAAAATAAATGTCTTCTACCTGAATATACATTACAGTATATAACTTGAATAAGATCTCCACTCCTTCATTTTGCAAGAAAGCAAATAGTATTTCCCAAAAGACAAATATTTATTACTTTTTTATATTGTCACTGTTCCTTTTATTCATTTTGTTTCGCAGGCTCATGCAAACTGTGGAGATTTAGGAGAGCTTTGGTGGTTTGTAACAAGATTACATTTAAAACATGTCTACAGTATCTGCAGGTCGAGTTAATCAAATACTTCATTTCAGTGACACAAATCACAAACGTTAATGTTCTTGCTTTTAATTTCAACATAGTGAAACCTAATGGAATCTGATCTAGATTTGTCTGGTGGTTCCCTTATCATTTCAAAAAAGAATCATACATTTTGCATTAGTGGTCCACTGGCTGTCTAAAGTATTGTGTGGTTTAAACAAACTGGGGAGGGGTTAGAATTGAAAGTGTTTTTTGAGATGCAGTAATCAAGTCAATTGAAGTCAATTAATTAATCGGTTGTGATGTCATCTTTAACACATGCCCAAACCAAAATAATAAAAAAACTAACTGCCCAACCAAGAAGTGTGTAAAACAGAATAGCTTTTTAAAGCACTTTTCAGACTTTTCTGAATATAGGCAGCACTAAGTTTAAAACACTGCCATAAACATTACTTCTACATGTCTATGAAATAAAACATAAATCTCTTCCCATCCCTAAACCCCAAATAAAACCAAGCAAACCTTAAAAAATGTTGAAGAAATGAATAATTATTCATGAACATCCCTGTAACATACAAATCTGTTGCTAATCATTTTCATATGATTGGACGCAAGAATGTTTGGAAATATGTCTGTCTCATGCTTCCATTTGCCGCTACCAGTCTACTTGGGCACTAGCAGTCTATCATTGAGGTGCTGCCCCAGTGACAGTAGTGGTAGAAGGGCCATCTTTATAAGCTGTTCCATGCACTGACCCTGCAACACAAAACTGATGTTTGTAATTGCCCTAGTCTTATGTTCCTCCTCTAAAGACTGCCTGCTCCTTTTAACTTCCTCAACATACCATTACACTAACAAGTCATTTCCCTCATTCTAGAAGAAAAAACATTTCATAGGTATTATCATAGAAACATGCCTGACCTAACCTCAATACAGAAAATGCCTTTACGGAAGTGGATGTATAGTGGCTCAGGGCAGGGGGTTGACCATTGTCTGTTGGTGCATGTATTCTATGTTTGATGCATTGAAGCAGACAGTCTAATGCATTCGATCGGGAGTCTAGATGAGGGTATTGTGCAGCCACATAAAAGGGGTCAGCGGTAGCCTAAAGGTTAAAGAAAGGTTTTGACAGGAGGATATTTAATGTAAGTGTCCATACTAGTTAGGACAGCATGAGTTAGAAGTGAGTCATTTCCTTAAAAGTAAGCGTAGAAGAGTGTTTTAACCTAATTTAAATCACTGTGATATGAAAGACATCATTAGTGTTGCCATTATGGAAAATTACTACACTGTAGATGTGATATAATTGAGCTTGTAAAGGCCCGCCTCCTTTCTTTAGCCTCAGCTTTCCAGTTTCCCACCAATCACAATTAAACCATGGACTGATGTGGTATTAACAGAGTGTGGAGCTTACCTGCACTATGACTCTGTTTTCAATTACATACTGGAGTGGACATTGCATACTGTACATACTGTACAACATGGTTTTGAGATGATTCGTATCAATTGCTGATGTCAGCTGTTACATAGTGTTAGCTTGATTATCATATATTTCAATGCTTCAGACCATAAGTGTGTGCTGATATTTTTATCGTCTCTATTTTTCTGTTGTAGTTGATGCCTCTTTTCTTGTGCTGCTGTACATTTGAATTTCCCGCTTTGGGAGTCGATAAAACATATCTTATCTTATCTTTTACCACAAATCATCATTTGAAAGAAAATGTAGCGAATTATATCATCACAGACTTGTCACATGGCAGCACATGGCAGTTTTTGTACTGTATAATTTTACTTTTCAGGTAAATCTTCAGAATAATATGAGCTAATAACCTCAAGTGCAATTTGCCTCCTGACACTAGACAAAAGAAGGTGAAGATGATGATGATTATTAGACAGGAGTTTCCAAGTTTTTTTAAGCTCAAGACCCAAAAGCAAATTCTGATGTATCTCCAGTACCCAGACCTACAAAAGCACACAATGAATTCCCATCCATATTTGACTTTCATCCGTTCAAATTTCCATTTTTTTTTTTTACTTTCTGCACTGAGCAAATCTCATGCATACAGTTTGTTTTCTTTTAAGACATCATCATATTTTGTAGTTTGTTTGCTGAACTGAGCAGACCATCATTGAAAAAACAGCATTCTTACTATTTTTGTCTGAAAAAATAAGTGCACAATAGTCATAACAGTCATATATTTCACTCTGTCTTTTGAATGTCCTCTGTGCAGTGATTTATCAGTTTCCACCTTCATTTGACCGTGCTGTTTGTGAGGACAACAAGCTCTGACAGACAAGACAGCTAAATAATAAAAATATCACAAGTATCGTATTTCAGGACAAACTTGTATTTCAGACTACTCAGCACCCAGTTTGCTTGCATTTGAATCCACTGTTGTTGAGCAATGTGGACATTAGTCACGGTCTTGTAACCTTTTAACATCCATCCTTTTCTTTGAACTCTAACCCTTAGGCCAAATGCATGTATTAGACTTAATTTCAAAGGGAGCATCTTCTAGGTACTGTGTGTGGCATGATGCAAAAACACAACATAAACTCACATTGAACTTGACTCAAATGTAACCCTAACCCTTAAAGCTGCAGAAGCTGAAATCAGGGAGAAAAACACTAGAACTTTAAAATGTATTCCTTCCTTCAGCAGCTCTCTTCTTTTAGTTAAAAATATGGAGACACAGAGAAGAGCAGTAGAGTCATGCTCACATTGCATCTGATGAAATCTGTTTAGCAATTGGTCAATCACATATTTAATCCTATCCTGTCTGTCTGAAAACATTTGTGATAAGCCAAAATCTGTGACCTAGAGTTGATTTTCTACAGCCTCAAAGCACAAGTAAGGATTAGAAGCAGAAGTGTCATGTTCTCTCTGACCACTGAATTATATGTGGAAATCTTTTTTTTTTTCTCAGTGACACTAAATAACTATAAAATTTAATAAAATGCACAGTTTCAATAAAATGCTCATGCAGACAAAAAGAAGAGGCATATTTACATAAACAAGCTATACATGATACAGCCACTGTGTATAGTCTATATTCAAGTGTAGTTTTAAAATGTTTTCAGTTATTTAGTGAGCTGTCAACTGATGGGTTTCCTGTTTGGAGCACAAAAATTGGCGCCCAAGGCTCTCCTTTTACCATATAGACCCTCATTATAAATGGCGCTGTAGACCCCCTTCCAATTCAAGAGACAGTAGAGCTTCAGGGTGCAAAAATTTGCAGCCAAACACCACCCACAGGATTAAACATTCCAAAAAGAATCAAGACCTTCCTCAGAAATATAATGTTACACAAGACCATCTAACCAGGGATGAAAACACTTTGTCATGAACGTCCACAGTATATTAAACTATATCAGCGGATAGCTCATTCGGTGATACTATTGGCACTTCCCCTTTTGACTGGATAGGTCAGTGGGAAACATTAATGGCTGTAATGCGGAAGACAGCGGTTTGAATCCTGGCAGAAGCAATAATAACAATGTAATTTAGTCCATAGGCATAACTTGTATTTTTATTAATGCCATGTGATCTACTCACACTACCGTTACCCCTGGTCTAAATGCATTGTCTACACCAGGGGTCACCAACCCTGGTCCTTGAGAACTACTATCCTGCCTGTTTTAGATGTATACCTCTCCCAGCACACCTGACGGGTCATTACCAGGCTTCTGCAGCGCTTGATGATAGGCTTATCATTTGTATCAGGTGTGTTGGAAGACAGATACTTCTAAAACATGCAGTGTAGTAGTTCTCGAGGACCAGTGTTGGTGACCCCTGGTCTATACTATCAGTGGAAAAGACACTTGTCAGGGACATGCCTGACTTTAATAGAGTCATGGAAAAATGTGCATGTTTGAAGGATTTGAAGGATGAAATTTACATATGAAAAATAAATGACTGAAAACGCATACTGTGCATTTTTATTTTAATTTAAAGTAGTATTTTAAAATAGTGGTTCATGTGCTTAGGTGTATCCTAGTGGTGATATAGTGCATCCGAAAACTGACTTGCATAAAATAATTGCACCAGCTGCCGCTAATGATGACTTGGGTCTATTAGCTTGTCTTCAGAACTTTACACCATTTTTGTTACTGCTGAGAGCTGTGTGACCACTGACGCTGCCATATTTAACCCATAAAGACCCAGTACTTCTTTTATGGCCATTCCCAAATTAATTTTTCTCTCTATGTAACCTTTCCTAAGTGATTTATATCCATTTATTCCAATATTATCCACTTTGTTTTGCATATTTTCAGTGAAAATCATGTATTTTCCTTATTTAATTGACTGATCATGTAGATGTACATAAAAGCTCAGGTTAAAGTTGATAGTTATTATTATATCAGAAACAGAAAACTGAAGAAAAAGTCACTTTTTCAGTAAAATATATCAATAACTGAACATAAACCCAGTGTCTCCATCCACTGTCATTGATCCAACTCCATAGGTTTTACTGGCGAATCAATGTTGTAGAAGATGACGGTGTTTCCACGTTCACTACGGAGCCTCTGAACGTCCAAATGGGTCATATCTGATGACTATGAAAAGATGACAAACTTCATTTTACCTCAGTTATTTACATTGATAGGATTAGTGGATCAACAAGTATTTAACATTGTACATCAATAGACAAATTTATTGAGCTGCTAATGCTAGGTGCATTAGCATTATCGCTTAGCACATTAAGAGCACGGAGCTGCCTATGAAGGCCAAATATTTATCAGTACTTTGGGTAGAGGCACCAGCAGGCAAATTAGTAGGCCATGCAGTGCAAAAAGAATGGGCAAGCTAAACACACAAAGGAAACACAGGACCTTGTAGCTGTGATGGGGAAGTACTAACCACTTCACCAGAATTCCACTCATGGATTAGGTCTTGACGTCACCTTTTCCCAATGATAACAAAGTTTGTGTGCCTAATTGCAACTATTATAAATGTTTTTTTTGTTTTTTTTTTAACTCTATCTACAGAATTATTTCTCCACAAATTTTGTGCACATTTAGTGATGGATTGGTAATTGACTTTATTTTTTATTGAGGTATAAAGGTGAGTTTCCCTGGTCCTAAACTAGTGCCACCCTTAAGTTAACACTCTTTAAACATAAACTCTATTGATATATTAATTTTTTGTAGTAGATGCTTTTACTCTACAAAATCGGCAAAACCAAAAAGAAAGACAAAATGTTGAAGGATATCATAGATATCAATGAAATGTAAAGTTCATAAAGAGTCTGTGCCACTCTGCATGAGGTTTCATAGTTTTTCTATACACTAACAAATTAGATAGGTTTTAGTTTAGTGAAAAATAATGGAGGTCCACTCTGACGTATATGTTATAATTCTGTGGAATGCTGAAAGCTGCTATGAAAATAAGCACAAAAAATATTCTTGCTGATAAATATCCTCTTAAAGGATTAAAATTAACACTAACCTCCACTATCTTCCAGGGCTGAAATCTAATTAAAACGTTGACACAGTGGAGCTGAGACAGAGCATGTGTACTTCGCTGAATCATTCTCTGAATAAATAGAATCTGAAGTGAAACAAATCTGTAATAAATAGCGCTTCATCAAAGATCGAACCTGACTCCTACAAAAATGTACTACAGATTAGACGCTGGAAACGACAGAATGGTAACATGAGTTAAAACCTCTGCAGCATCAAGGAGGCATAAAAAAATAGCTTTGTGCTAAAAATATCTCAGCCAAGGTCTATTTAGGGAATGAAAAGAGAGAGGTTTGAATAAAATTTCCATGTTTACAAGATAAATTAAAACCCTCTTGAATACTGACCTGATTAAGATGAGTATAAGGGAATTAGTCTGCACTTATTCACCTATTGAGTCGGTTGCAGGAGCAGGCATTATTTCTCCAACTCAAAGGTTATGGGAATTACGCAGCGGAACACAAGTATGGTTCTTTTTATCTGAGTTGCACTCATTATTTATTAGCAAACAGAATAAATTTGATGTGTTATGCTATGAAAATGGCTTTATAATGCAGCACAGTACTCTGTATATATCTATCTATCTATCTATCTATCTATCTATCTATCTATCTATGGTGATCTCTAAAACCACAGACTGTATATGAAAAAGTAAACAAACTTCCCTGACATAGCTCATTGGCTTGGTTTCCTTCTGCAGCTCTCTCCTCTCATTACAAATCAAAAGACTAATATATAAATACAGATGGTTTAATGTTATTTTATGGCAGAAAAGTTATGATACAGTTGTCATGTCTGTCTGTATCTAATCAGTGATCAGTGATTTCAGACATGTATTCAGTTCTCCTACCTGTCTGAAAACAACTGTAATTATTCAAAGTCTGCTTCAAAGATAAAGATTTTACAGCCTGAAAACAAAGTCCAGAGAAGTGGATAGAGTTGTTGTTTCCTTTCAGACCACATGAATTACAATATGCTGAAAGGTTATGATGAAACACTTGCCCAACCATGCTAAAAAAAAAAAAAAAGCCATCAAGCACTGCAGCTTTTATTAATTTGTGTCTGATACTTTTGTATGTGAGCTAATGCTGAATGCCAGCTTACTGACTCTGTCAAGTGGTAAAGTTCATTATGTGTTTGCATAACATAAGTCATTTTACAGTCTAGTTAGTGTAACTTATTAACCACAACTACAGTGAAGCAGTTTTATTACACGAAAATAGTCCAATAGTCCGACTTGACATGTGGTTGAGATGTCATTCAAAGTGCAAAAGCATCCAGTAAGCCTTTTATCTGAACTTGTTAAATGGAGGAAAAATCTAGAGATGGTCCAAATGGAAGAATGTGACCAATATAACTACTGGAAATAAACTACTGACAGTCATTTTCAGTATTTTCAGAGAAACATTCAATGGAAGTCTGTGGGACCCAGGGCTTTTTTGAGCCATCTGGAAATCAACGCCTTTTTAAGGACCTGCGCTTTTAGCATCTTCCATTTGAACTTAATTTCTCATTCCCTGAGGTTGCAGCTGGTTTGAAACACATACTTAAACTTCAGACAGCAGTGACAGCCTTTTTGTTTTTAGCAGATGCTGCACTTGGTTTATAAAATCAAATTTACTTCAGTCTAGCAAATCATACTTTTAGAGTCCAAGTGTTTCTAAATGTGCACATACATGTAGACACGTTAACATGAATCATCTCATGCCCCCCAAAAGGAGTTGACATCACTCTGCAAGGGCCCATCCCCCATGCTGTGCAAGAAGCAAAACACCACAAAACAAAGCTCTATTAAAATGCAGCGCATGAGCAAGTAAACAAAAAACGATTACTCCAAACATGCACTATTTCAAATAATAGATAAGTGAATTATTAGTTTCTTTTTCATACTTTTAAAGATTATCTATGTAATGCAATATAGAGAAAGGTTTACACATGAATAAACCACTTACATGTGAAAAAAACGGAAATAGTGGTAGACAATAAAAATACTAGATGAACACAACAAGACTTAGAATTACTTCATCTAACCATGCAATTATGGGAAGTTATGAAAAGTGTTTAAAAATAGTGTTGAAATATGTTCTGCTATACCCAGAGGAAACTGTTCAGGCTCCCATTGTCTTAACATTTAAAAGTACCTACAAATCCATTGTAAAACCACATAATGCATCACTTATTTCCCACTGTGAGTTGTGCAGTTGCAGGAGCAGCTTGCCAGTATATCAGCAGGATGTGATTTGGGAGTGAAGTATGTATTCATTAAATACCCAGGGGGCAAAATCTCAGTGAGGTCTTGTCCTAATTCATTCTAACATCAGTGCCACAGGCTGAACTGCTGCCGTGATTATAGCAATTTACCCTCCCACCCACCCAAAAGGAACACATGTAATTACACTATTTACACTGGACTGTTTTCCTCTCTGGAAGTAAACACACACTCACTAGGTTTGTTTTTCTGAAGTATCAGAGTCATTGTGGCTGGAAAGTAAATGTAAATGACAGTATATGTGGAAAGGTTTGTTTAGGCGGCATTAACGGAGAACCAGTAACTGTGATCAAGCTGTTAAATATTATGACTTATTTGTCAAAATCCTGTAAAAATTTCTTCACAGGAACTCACACAAGCTCGCTTCATATATTTTGGGTGTGGATGTGGCAAAATGTTTCAATAGTGCCCCATAGAACAGCTAAAACAGACAAAAAACAGGCAATATTGACACAAGAAATTATGTTTACTTTACTCCTTAGTGCAACATGTAATAGGATTCTACATAGACATCCACATATCCACAGTAAAATCCCTCAACTGAGAATTGTCTTTTGATAGCTTTAGAAAAACACTGTAACTTCTCATGTCGGTAATTGTTAACCTGCAATGAATTACAACACTCAGGAAATATAAATATGGAGGAACTTGTTTTGTCACTGATAAAAAGTACTTCTTTATGTACTTGTTTAATGAATTTGGAGATTTCTATTAAACTGTTATCAGGCTTTTTGAAGTTATCCTACTCAAATTAGTACTTCATTCATTCATTCATTCATTCATTCATTCATTCATTCATTCATCCATTCATTCATCTTCTAAACCCGCTTTATCCTCACTAGGGTCATGGGGGGTGCTGGAGCCTATCCCAGCTGCCTATGAGCGAAGGTGGGGTATACCCGGGATGAGTCGCCAGTTCCTTGCAGAGCATATAGAGACAAACTCCAATTAGTTCTTGATGTTTTTATTTATTTATTTATTTATTTATTTATTTATTTTTAACCTTGCCGAAATTAAAAATCTGTTTTGCAAGAGTGCCGTGACCAACACAGCAGTAGCGATTTCATCCATAGATCTACAGTAAAAATATACATAAATCACATCATAAAACCATAAAAACCATCTAAAACACTCAACATCAAACACTAAACTAAAAACATACATATATATGCAACACCATCTTTTTATTGCCTTTCCTGCAGTAGTTTTGATGTTGGCTCTGGTCATTAGAGAAATGGATTCTTGTCAATTAGTGTGAGTTTGTTATGTAAATGTTCCATCAGACTTAACAGCAACAATGCTTGTGCAATATTTAGCACTGGATGTGTGAGAGGGAGTGATATGAAAGCTGGAAAACAGCTGATGAACAGTTATAAATAGGGACATAGTATGTGTTCACTGGCTGCATCTGGAAATTCTGTTTTTTTTCCCCTAAAGTCTCAAATAACTAATGCTTACCCTAATGAAATTCCTAATAGTTTTTGCGTCAGTTCTGCGAAACATGAAGTTGGAATTCCTTTTGCTCCTGTTTGCTCATAATCTGCAGCCTTTTGATGAATATTTTGCTTTGTTATTCATGCATTTTGTAGTTTGCGTTTTACACTTTAAGTTGGAATTTGTTTGATAGATTTTTTTTGAAACTTTCAATAATAGACCCAGCAGGTTCAGTGTATGGTGTAGTGATGGCTTCAATTTCCACAATTTACTAAAAGCTTCTCATTAGATCACAAGTGTCTCCAATATATTTTATGTCTGAAATGTGTGTAGATTTGTTTGAAAACAGAAAGTGCACCCATATCATTCTGTTTAAATGAACATCATACATCACAGTAAAGTGCAATTATTAAAAAACTGTTTTGAGTATAAAGGGTCTATAAATGTAATGAAATGAGACAGCCAGTCTGGTTATGTGATAGTAGTTTATACACTTTTGTTTTGATTTTTTAAATAATGTGTTAAATAGCTATGACATACATGGCAACAAAAAATTCTCTTAGACTGTAAAGTTGGTTCATTTACTTTGTTTTATAGTTTGCATATAATAATCTTTAGGAGAGAAAGCTGAAACTGTAAATTAATCTATACTGGCTTTTATGTTTCTTACTGGCTTTTATGTGTCTCTGTGGATTATTTTTCTTGCTGAAGTCATCCTAGTTGACAGGCTTATGAATACCTTAGGTGGTCATAACCTTTCGTGGTGCAGCACGCAAGAACTGCTGTTTTATTTACTCAAAGGTTCAATATTTAAGATGTGCTAACAATCTAACATGTGGTTACGTGAAGTTTTGTGTTGTTGTTTGAATGTAAGAAGTGGACAAACTTCTTGGTTGTTTGGAGCCATTAGGAAGAAAGGTCGAAGTTTTATGTGTGATGTGTGAGCTCATACTAAATCCTTCACTGACTTGGTAAAAAGGTAGTAAGCATTTCCATAACAAAATCATTTGTTTGTCCTGTTGGTGTGATGTATGAAGCACAAGTACAGTCAAAGTGTCTGTCAGGAAAAAACCCCCCAAAAAAACCAAAACTGCATAAACACAAACCTTGGCTTGATTAAGCAGGTAAATGAGTTGACCTGTCAATCAAAGCCTCTACTAGCACTCAGAAGTTCTAAAATAAAAAGAATGACACCAAAATGACTACTGTAAAATAAATGTTGACTTAATATTTTTAGAGAGCATGTATGTATGCATTTGCTTCACTTTAAAGCTACAGTCATTGCTCCTTGATTTATACACACATGTACATAGGCATTTTTAAGCAAGAAAGCTAAAACTGTATGTTAATCTTAGAACATGTTTTAATCTTTCTTTGTGGGTTCTTTCTACCTGACAATATGCTAGTTGACAAGGATGTGATTTGTACATTTTATAGCTTCAGTATTTAACATTTGTGTGTTACATTTAGTTGGTGTTTAAGTCTATTTTGTCTTGGGAACATTTGTTCACAAACCCCATCTCTTGACAAAACTCCCCTGCCTACATGTATGATAAGAGCCTGTACACTGATTTCCATGTTGAAGGTTCAGGTCTGGTTTTTTTCCACCAAAATCCTCACATTCACTTCTAGGTTCTTCACTCCTTCTCGTCTTCTCCTCTACAGTAGCAGCAGAACAACACAATACTAAATACTATTAGCTTAGAAATAGAGAAAACAAATGTCATAAACAAGTAGCTCCCAGCACAGTACAGACTCTATCATGAATGTCCCAGCACCAGAACACCAGCACATAGAACTATTATAAGCACAGTCTGACCAAAAAAAGTTCTGCACATTAATATGTAGCTCTAGCCTCATTTAGCCTTTAGCTTTGATAGGGCAGTGTTTCAATAATCTTGTGCAGTGTAACACTGCAAAAATCAAAATCTTACCAAGTGTATTTCCTCATTTCTAGTCAAAATATCTCATCACACTTAAAATAAGACAATCACCTAAAGAGTAACTTTTCAGTGAGATATAAGAACTTATTTTCAGACAATGGATCTTGAAAATCTTATGTCAAGAAATCTTACCAAGATACATTTCACTTGTTCCATTGGCAGATTTTTTTGCTTGAATTAAGCAAAAAAAAAAAAAAAAGAAAAAAAAATTGATTTATTCAAGATCTATTGTCTATTAGTAAGTTCTTATATCTCACAAGTTACTCTTTAGGTGATTATGTCTTATTTTAAGTGTGATGAAATATTTTGACTAGAAATGAGGAAAAAATACACTTGGTAAGGTTTTGATTTTTGCAGTGCACAACATTTATTGCCATGATGTTTTGGACACATAACGTTGCTGAACCTAGACCTGACGAACCTAAACAACCCCAGATCATAACACTGCCCCCGAGGGCTTGTACTGTAGGCACTAGGCATGATGGGTAATGACCTCACCCACTTCTCTTCCTAATCTGATGCACCCATGCCTCTGGAACATCAGACCACATGACCTATTTCCATTGAAACACAGTCCAGTCTTAAGGCTCTCCATCACACTGATGGTTGTTGTGAAATGAGAAGCTTACTTCATCAGTTAAAGGGTAAAGACCTGTTCCAGCTTAACACCCCATACACATGACAACGAAATTATGTCAATCCCCAAAAGTTTAATATCATTTCAGCCTTTTGTCCACATGACACCAGTGTTGCCCTGAAACGGTACTTTTGGAGAACAGATTCCAGAGCGGAAAAATCTCACGATGGCGTATAGATGATGTTGCCGTATGGATAGGCAAAACAACACATTTTAGAAACGATAATGCCATAGTACCACGTGACCAGAAGAACAAAACCCCCGACGTAACCTACTGCACATGTTCACTGCATTTTTCTGTGATTTTAGTATATCCTGCAGCTCTGTCTGTGTTTGTGTACAGCGCCACATACTGGTGTGGCATACATATTACACCATGTTAACCCAGTTTCCCTGTTTCTACCAGGACACAGATATTTCTTGAAATGATACGTGTGTGGATACAAAACTTTTAGAACCTGCAAAAGAAAAATATCTTGAGCGTTCTCATCTGGACATAGCCTAAACACATTAATCACTGCAGTAATTATCCAGTGGCAGAATCGACTTGCCAAGTTAAATCTAAGGAGGGACTTTTTTTTTGTTTGGGCAGTGTTTAAAACCTTTACATTTGCTATAAAATGACTCATGCTTATTCAGAAGTGACTCTCCAGGCAAATGAAGTATGTGGTTCTAAACTCCGATGCTTTTACTGTGTGTTTACCAGTTAGTCAATTATTGTGTTTATTTCCTGTTTGCATTGGACAGGTAGATTTCATGAAGTATTTCCTGATGTGGCTACAGAAAACATTCCCAAATAAGTCACAACAGTGGACTAAAAGGGGAAGTCTTTAAGATACAAATGTTTGTTTAGAAGTTTTGATCAGTGTGGCCTTGTTGTATTGCCGCTGTTTTTACTATTTAAGCCTGTTTTGTTCCTTTTAATACAGTAAATTCAAGATTCACGATTCAACATCCTTTATTGCCGTTCAACATAAAGTATGATGAACGAAATGACGATACACAGGATCAACAGTGGAATCAGCATTTAAAAGCACACACATTTAAAAAAACAACAACAGAAAAACACATTTTAAAGAGAAAACAATAGAGCAAAGTGCAGATAATAACAAGCAAATAAACATAGAGGAGGTGGAGAAATGACAGAATAAACAGAATATTGCATGTTATGTTGTAGTAAGTAGATTGCATAGCTGAAAGTGCTGTTTGACACTTTTGTGAAATCCTCTTTATATGTTTTTGTAAATGAGTGTCACTCTGTAGATACAATGGATAGATGAATGAAACCAAGCACTGTATGCAGTTGAAAAGGAACAGGGTGCTGGCGGTAACTGACAGTTATTGACCAGCGTACAAATGAATTGGGTTGTCACTGTGTGTATTAAGAGGATAATGTCTAAGAACAGAGGTCTTCAGTATCCTCAGTCAATGATGTACTCTTACTCTTTCTTACTCTTCTACTTGTCCTTATTATTTGAAGGGAAACTCATCCTAGTAACAGAAAAATCTACATAATCAACACTGCCTCAAAGTTTATTCTAAGACAAATCAACAATCAACACATCTTTTTGCTCTGCAAAAAGATGTGTTTCTTAAAACTAGACCGTAAAAATATGGCAACTGGTTACTTAAAAAAATACTGTCAACTAAGTGCAACATAAAATTATGTAGTAGAATTGAAAAAATGCTCATCAAATGTACTTAAAGAAGCTGTCAATCAGCTTTCACTTATCGGGGTCCAGGTTGCAGGACAGCAGCCCCAGCAGAGAGGTCCTGACTTCCCTCTGCCCAAACACCTCCTCTACTTCAGGGACATTCAGAGGTATACCCAGACCAGCTGACAGACACAGTTTTATCCAGTGGTTCCCAACCTTTTTTGGCTCATGACCCCATTTTAACATCACAAGTTTCTGGCGACCCCAGACATTCAGAATGGAGACTTTTTTTTTTTTTTTTTTCCTAAAATTACATTTTTTGGATCATGTAATAGTTTGCTATACTATGTTGCAAATAAACCTTAATTTTAGATGACATTTAGTCTATATAATGTATATTATTATGGACGGAGGCAGAAAAGCCAGGTGTAGATTACTGCACGAAGTGAGAATTTTATTTTCCTTGGTCAGGATATATACAGTCAGTCCAGCTGGTATTCACAAGGGTGACAATTAATACTGAACAATCAACATCTCAAACTATGAGCATGTGGTCACATGATCGGGTCTGTCAAGATATGCTCTCTCAGATATTATATCCAGAATTTTATTTGAACATAATGTTTATTAGAGAAAGTGTGTGGTGTTTTCATTATAATGACATATATATATATATATATATATATATATATATATATATATATATATATATATATATATATATAATAATTTAAAAATATTTTTTATTAGTAATTTTTATTTTTATCAATTACTAGAAATTTCAGGCGACCCCACATGGGGTTGCAACCCCAAGGTTGAGAACCACTGGTATAATCCCTCCAGTGTGTCCTGGGTCTACCCCAGTGTCTCCTCCCAGCTGAACATGCCTGAAACACATCCTGAAATGCAACCTCAACTGAAAACTCATTTCCAATACTTGTATTCGCGATCTTATTTTTTCGGTCACTACCACCAGTTTGTGACCATAGGTGAGGGCAAGTTAGCCAAAATCCTGTATTTAATGTTATCAAATTGCTTTTAAAAGAAAATGTCAATATTTAAACTGTGTCAAAAATTAAGTTATTAGCCATTTCCGATCAATTAGATTTTGATCTTTTAACAAAACATTTTAATTTATTCAGTAGTCCCTTCATCTATTTTCCAGATTTTATCCCAGTTACCTTTGGGTGAGGTGCATAACCACACAGAAAGGCCCTAATGTTGTGGACAGGAATGGAAGAACTCAGCAGTTAGCATAAGGACGTTGATGTATCAGTATACAGGCTGTGTTCATGGATGTAGGCAACCCAGATGTTAGCTTAGAAACGGGGTAGGCTAATGTCAATAAATGACCACTAGCATGTATGAATCTTGCATATTGAACCTTTAAAAAGACCATTTTATTATTTACATTAAAGATACATGTTGGATTAGGTGTTTTTTTCCCAGAAACATGCTAATTGTTTTCTCTTTTTTAATAAAATGCTTTGCTGTATTATTTGGAAAGAGAACCTCATGTTGTAGAAGCTGAACATGTGATTCAGCCAACACCAGTGTATCACGGTATATTAGCAGGCGACTTATTGCATCTACTCATTTTTTTTGTCCTTGTCTCTGTGGTTCTGCAGAGATATGTGACACAAATAACCAGATCTTCATATGAGGCAGGTTGGAAAATCACATGATGCAAGACTGTTGAGGAAAATGATTAAAGAACTCCATCTGCTGGCTATAGACTGAGAAACACATTTATGAAGCCAGGCAGCAATTTCAGAATTTAACCGTGCAACTACATATAGAAAAACCATACTGAACATGAGACATTAACATTATAGATACATAATTCCTTTTTTAGTATTTGTGCATCCATGTGGCGCTTCCAATTTACATATACATATATTTAAACTGTAGAAGAATCAGAATAAGATGTAGAGGTATTTCCCAGTGGTTTAACGAATAAGGAATTTGTGATGTGGTGCTAAACTATATAGAAATAATTCCAAAATATCTAAGAAGTACCACATAATGAACAAAAATAAATGTGAAATTTAAAACCTATGAATTACAATTACTGAACAGTGAACAGAGGAGGCTAATTATGATGTGCAGATGTTGATGTTGTTATATAGAGCATCTATACCCCATGGGAGATTTTATTCAGGTCAACAAGTACACTTGTATTTCAAGCATTTCAAAAAGATCTGAATGTCCATATGTATGAAAATAGTATGACAAGCAAGGAAAACAACAGGCTGTTAACTTCACCTAAATGTATTTAATTTATTACAGTATTAGAGCGCTTAGATGTATGTAATTGTTTTTATTCACACATGCCTATAGTTGTGATTTATCCTTTGTCTTGTATATGTTGACCTATCTCTTTACTTTGTTAACTCTGTTCCAGTGATGTAGATAAATCTGGGACTGTGCACTGGGTTGTTTTGCTACTTTGAATGCAGGATACTACGACAGTGCATTTGTCATAGTCAGAAAGTCATCTGGAACATAAACGAATGAGTGAATGAGGAAGAGTGAGGCAAGGCAAATGTGTTTGTATAGCACAATTCATACACATGGTAATTCACAGTGCTTTACAAAAATGGAAAAGGGGCAAGTTAAAAACACGTAATTATAAGTAAAACATAATCAGTTAAAGAAAGAAAAAAGAGAAGAGTGCAGATAGAACCCTTTCAGTTGTTCCATGCACAGTTGAACAGAGCTGTTTTCAGTCTGGACTTAAACATTGTCAGAGTAGAGGCCTGTCTCACATCATCAGGAAGACTGTTCCAGAATTTAGCTGCATGGAACTGAAACACAGCTTCACCATATTTAGTCCTGACCCTAAGGTTCTCAGAGTCCGAGATGGTTCATATGGGACCAACATGTCACAGATGTATTTTGGTGCTAGACCATAGACAGACTCATACAGGGTGGGGAAGCAAAATTTACAATGAACATTTAGTTGTGTTTTTTTCAGCAGGCACTACGTCAATTGTTTTGAAACCAAACATATATTGATGTCATAATCGTACCTAACACTATTATCCATACCTTTTCAGAAACTTTTGCCCATATGAGTAATCAGGAAAGCAAACGTCAAAGAGTGTGTGATTTGCTGAATGCACTCGTCACACCAAAGGAGATTTCAAAAATAGTTGGAGTGTCCATAAAGACTGTTTATAATGTAAAGAAGAGAATGACTATGAGCAAAACTATTACGAGAATGTCTGGAAGATACTATTAAAGAAGAATGGGAGAAGTTGTCACCCGAATATTTGAGGAACACTAGTGCAAGTTTCAGGAAGCGTGTGAAGGCAGTTATTGAGAAAGAAGGAGGACACATAGAATAAAAACATTTTCTATTATGTCAATTTTCTTGTGGCAAATAAATTCTCATGACTTTCAATAAACTAATTGGTCATACACTGTCTTTCAATCCCTGCCTTACAATATTGTAAATTTTGCTTCCCCACCCTGTACATGAGCAGAGCTGTTTTAAAGTCTATTCGCTGAGTGACAGGAAGCCAGTGCAGAGATCTGAGCACAGGACTAATATGGTCATACTTCCTGGTTCTAGTCAGGATCTGAGCAGCAGTGTTCTGGATGTACTGCAGCTGTCTTACAGCTTGTTTAGAGTCCAGTGAGAAGGCCACTACAGTAGTCTAACCTGCTAGAGATAAATGCATGGATAAGTCTGTCTAAGTATGGTTTAGACAGTAAACCTTTGATTCTGGCAATGTTTTTGAGATGGTAAAGCGCTGATGATGTAATTGATTTAATGTGACTGTTAAAGTTTAGGTCCAAGTCCATTATTAGCCCTAGATTTCTAACCTGATTTTTAGCTTTTAAGGTAAGAGATGACTAATAACTGAGGTGTTATTCAGCTGAGTATATCCCTACAAAAGAAAACTGCTCATAAACTTTTTTTGGGGTATTGTTGCAGCTGGGACATTGTTATTTAATGTAGCAAGGGAGATTTTCAAAGCAACAATGCAAGATAAAGGAAGGAAAGGAGAATGACAACCCTTTCACTGGCAGCACAAATATTCACCCTTATTGTGGAGTACTCATGGCAAGTCAGATGAACTCATTCATAGTCAGCATAAGATGGACACCTTTGAAGTACAAATGAATGAATCCCATTTACTCCAGGTTATTCAATGGGACTTGGTTCAAATTACAAATTACCCATAAGTACCCATCCAATAAACTTTTTTCCCAAACTGATTCTGGTATTTAGGTAGATTTCTTCAGGAAGACTTGGGTTCAAATCATTATTTTTATGATCAGTTTGTTTTTAATAAGTTATTTCATGTTATATAAAGAGGTGATTGACAGCTGTAATGACCAATCCACAGTCCATCAGACCTTCAGCCATTAACCGATCATCCAGCCGACTGATGCTTCAAATCACATAGGCAACATGGCGGCAGATTTTGGGTTCATTTGTACACAGTGGGTGGAAACGTCATCAAAGTGTCCATCTTCAACTCACTAGATTTATCAAATGCGTTTTTCTTCCCCTTCACCTTGTCTTTTATGAATAATATTGTAAGGGGGGGGGGGGGGGGTAGCCAGTAAGGTTCGTTTATGCAAATATTCTCTCATGGTTTCTTGTTGTTTCTTCTTTTAGTTTTGTCATGATGGTTTGTCATTTGTAAAAAGTGTTAAAAACTTGGTCGACACTAGATGGAGAATACAGTTGTGGTCAAAAATTATAAAACAATAAAAATACAATAGCAGTGACTTAAATTGAGTCTTTACATAAATGCATTTTTTTGCCAATGAAAGTCTGAAAATTACCAAAAAAAACAAAACAAAAACCTTATACTTGTTCTTCAATGTTCCTCAGAAACATGTGGAGACAAAAAAAAATGTAGCAACAAAGTTTACAAAAACTAAATTGTGTCACTGTCAAAACTATAGATTAATGTTTAAAATGACCCAAGTTGTATTAATTATGATTAACCATACCCATACCATGCCCACCATAAATATACCAGCAATTCTGTCCGTCCTTCCATCCACACAAGATTTTGTCCAACCGATTTCTCAGACACTATCATCCAACTCTTTTCAAATTTCACACACGTGTTCTTTAGATATGCCTTTCTCTCAATACTTGAATTTTTTTTTTTTTTTCATATTTTTTAAAAATGTCTTTTTGTTTTACAAAAGAAAATTATCCAGATACAGTACAAACTTAGTGATACTGGGTCTTACATTTTGCAATTCTCCTTTGTGCACTCTTCCCACAACCCAACCCCCTACCCCTAAAGGAATAAACCAGCTAAACACACTCAAAAGTAACAGACCAAAAACATAAAAGTCTAAATATAAATGAATAATAAAAAAAGTATTATTATTATTATTATTATTAATAATAATAATAATAATAGTAATAATAATAATAATAATAATAATAATAACAATAATAGGGGTAACAGCATAAGTATAGTGATGCGTACTGTAGCATAAATGATAGTAATAGGTCAGTATTCAGCATTTGACACACAAACTCAAACTTTCTCCATACCAGAGTAAAGGCGACCAAAATTCATTAAAAGCCATTTTCTAAAGCTGAAAAAGAAGACAGCTGATCATGGAAAACCTTAAATTTTTTACAAATTTTTAAAAAAGTTTTTAAGAGGATTGAAAGTTAAGACTCAGAGTTTATCCCTGAGGTGGCAGGGTATCAATGAGCAGGAAGAGCAAAATGTTGTGTGACCAGGCAGGGGAATTAGTAAGCTCCACCTACTTTTTCACTTGTTTTAATGTACTGTATGTAGGTTTGTACTTACTTTTGAAGGTTTGTTTAAGATGAAGAATAAAGAATGTAAACAGTCATGTACTACAGTTTAGAAATTATAGTGTTTTTAGTTAAGCTCATGACACATCTCAAACATGAACACCTCTTAGCAAGAGAAGAAAAACAATACTGAAAGAAAAATGTCTGAGGCTCTGTTAATTTAATAATTCATTACCAAATAAGCTAACGAAAAAGGCTCCTGTAGCTTTGGGAGCTCTGTGCACTGAAAGGTGGATGCTAAGTGGCAGCGTGAAGTATTTTAACCAATTCACAGACCAGTGGACTGAAAACAACAGTAGACAGAATAGAAACATGTCCATTTAATAGGTCTCACTGTGCACAAACAATACAAACCCCTCATAGATGGCTGAACTGTTCATTAAGAGCTGGCACTCCTTAAACAAGACATGTACCGGATTAAAGATGAGGTTTTAAAGCCTGTCTTTAGTACTATTGTCTGAACACCACTAGATGGCAATGCTGGCTTTTACATCATTGTCGATTCATTTTATATGTTCAGTTTTTGTATGGGCACTGAATGATTAGAAACACTACAGGCACTATAGCAGAAAACAATAGTTTTGTCATTCATTTTGCCTCTAAAGAATGACTAGAGTCAAGTCATATTTATTTAGATTAGATTAGATTAGATTAGATTAGATTAGATTAGATAGAATTTTATTGATCCTTTGGGCAGAGCTCTCATGAAATTGAGGAAAGCTTAGCAGAGGATGGTTATTTCCTTTATCACATACTCGCTTCCCATGTATTTCTGGAAAGAGACACAAGATGAAGACAAAAAAAAAAAAACAGGTCAAGATTTCTCCATTTCACCAATAGAAGTATTGTTTAGGTTTGAAAAGGATGATGAAGTCTATTCTTTAGCCTTGTCCCTGATGAGACAGATTGTTGTTCTGTAGCAATTATTTTCCAACAACTTTTTCCTCTATCCAATTGTGTATGTCATGTACAATTGTCATGTATGCTTGACACAAAAGAATGTCTACTGACTGTGTGGGTGCCTTCCCTACTGTGTTAGATAATAAAAAATATTTAGAAAAGAATAAATGGTATAATACTTTGATGCCCTCTGATGTTCCCAAAGTTTTGAAACTTAGTCTAACATGTCTTAACTGTGGTTGGATCTGTACCATACTGCTGCTGTAGCAGAATTAGAATACCAAATGTAAAAACTACAGCTATAGCAGTTACTAAAATAAATGAGTAGTAGATCCAGTGAACATTAGCTGCTGTTTTAATGTTGCATGTCATCACCTTCTCAAAATAATGACCTAAGTCATAATTTTCAAGTTAAAACAAAAAAAGAATGAAATATGAGTGTGATAATTTTTTGGATTTTGGAAAAACTTGACAATTATGACTTAGGGCATTGTTTTAAGACGGTGATGATATGTTTTTTGTATTTTTTAAGCAAAAATATGGGTAGTGTGGAATCTCATCACAGTGTTTGCGTAAAAAATACTGTGCAAGTTAAAAAATAACTTAGAGTTATAATGAGAAACAAAATAATAATCTCAAATTGTTTTTGAAAATAATAATGGAAATGGGCTTTTTTCAGAATAATAAGAACACTTATTAAGATCTCTTTAACTGGTGAAGTGATAATCAGTGTAAACATGCACTATTAAGATTTCCCACTTTGCTTATATTTTTGTCTTCCACCTAGAGTATAAAATTACATGCCTGTGGAATAGTTCCTCTGTTATGTCCTTGTTCTTTGGAAAAGTATCCAAATTATTACACAAAGTCTGAGCAAGTATTAATAGTAGAAGAAAGAGATGAATTTTAAAGAAGACTTTAAAATTCATCTCTTGCTTCTACTAATAATACCTCTAATAATTTTAAAGTCTTGCCTCTAAATGATCATGTAAATTCAGACAGCTACAGCCAGTCTTACTGCATAACTCTGACATGTTTGTCAAAATAAACATCTGACATCAACATTTGAAAAAATAAAAAAAACAATCAAAACACTGTTATTTTTAGCTACCCACTTCACAGCCCACTTAGAAAAGGTCTCTGACCCACCAATTGAGAATTGTGACCCCAAAAGAATGAGATCCAGGCTGTTGCCTGTTCACAAGCTGAATTTATCTGAACATTATCATAGATTGGCACCAACCAGAAATGTATGAAACCAAATATTGTATGGCATTTCAAATGTTCACATTATTAACATTATTTTTCTATTTATATATAAATATTTAAAAGTCATTGCACATCTTTCCTTGATTGTTTTAGGGGGTTGCTAACTCTCTGGATGGCACAATTTTAGGTAGTACTGTAGAAGTGCCTTTCCCAAACTAAGGATCAGGACCCAAAATGGATTGTGGAGCTCTTTTTACTGGGTTGAAAGTTGTCAGAGCAAAATTCACAACAATAATATATGTGAATTTATTTTCCAAATTAAAGTTCTCCAGAAGTGTTTATAAATGTTTTCAAATGAGGAAACAGGATGTAACAAGTTAAGATGAAAAAGATGCTGGAAAGACAACAAAATCAAAATTCTGTAGAGGTGATGACATAAACAACATAAGACATAACAAGATGTAAAAAAAAACAAAAAAAAAACAGAGAGACGTCCTGACTATTTTGACACTGAAGAGTTAGAAAAAACTTATGGCAGTTGAGGATATATTTTTAAGAATTTCTGTCCCAAGGAAATTGATATGTTGGCTTCTCGAGCTGAAAAAGTTTGGGAACTATTGCAGTGGAGTAAACATTGCCTGGGGGCCCTTTGAAGCACTAGGGCCCCCAGCTGTTTCTGCCTTACATGTTCATACAGAAGCTCAGAAGCAATTTATAGATAAAGCAGAAACACTTATAAAGACATGAATTTAGCATATAACTGATAAAAAAAAGCTACAAATTATGTGTACGAACCTCATATTTACTGGTGACATATAAATGTATCAGCTGCATGAGTGTTTCAGTATGTGGTGCAGTTCAGTAATATTCATACAGGTAAACAACCAAAGAGCTAGCTTTACGGTGAAATAGCTGTTATACTGAAAATAACAGCTGAACAGTTGCTCTGGAAGGGCGTCTTTGAATTGTTTTCAATGGACAGGTATTTGGTATCAGTATGACAGGTTACCTCAGGGCCTTGTTTAAATGTCATAAATGGGAGTTTGTCAGAGTCCTAACCTGTCAGCTGTGGGCTAAACTCCAGTGGGTCAGGTGGAGGAAGGAGGGAGGCTGCACACACTGGTCACTGAACTGCTTTTTCTTTCTTTTTTTTTTTTCTTCCAAAAGTAAATGAACTTGTTGGTGAGTTGTCGTTTTACAGAGGAACAGATGCAGAATATCTTTAAAAACTTCAGTGGGATTATGTTATGCAGGATTAACAACAAGATGACTGTGTTTATTTCTCTCCCCTGCAGCAACGCCTCCACGACTGATCCATAATAATAATAATCCCCAGCTGGAGAACAAACAACATCTGGGCGTACAGAGAAAGGAGAGGGGGAAGTCTCAGCAGGGGAGGTGGCAGATGGTGACACTGCAGCAGCACTTCTCCAGGTAGCACCTTCACCTACTGGGCTGCACACTCAAACACATCTACTGCTGGTGTACACTCACTCATACTGGATTTATGCGTAATGAGGTATGAGTGTGGTGAGTGGGTAGATGAAAGAACAGAGCAGAGTTAAGTTGTCTATACATTCTTTTTGCCCTGTTGTTTGGCGTGCTTACGACCAACAGTAACCGTTTAGAGTTCTGTTAATAAAGTCACCAGTGCAGAATAACTTGGGTCATCCTTTGACGTCCAGCCAGGCGCTACAATATGTGTGAATGTAGCCTAGTAATTCTTCATTCTAACCATAATGCTGAGATTCATTAATTTAGGGGTGTGTAAGTGTGTAATGTATTTCCTTTGACATATTATGTTTATTCAAAAAAGCAAAAGATTTTTAACATAATTTTGATAATATCTTAGTGGCGGGTCTGGGTGGGGGGGCTGGGGGGGTACAGGAGAATGGTGGGGTCCGAGGCAACCAATCTAAATCAGAATTATGAATGCTTCAAATCACATAAAACCATGTTGTGTTTTATCATTATACTTTTGGAACCAAAGCAAAGAGTTGGCTTTAATAAGGTTGTCCTCAGTTATGGTGAATTCCATTGAAAATAGCCATGACATAAATGCAGTGTTTGTACATTTTAATATAATGTACAATATGTCCTGCAACCTGTAGTGGCACTAATCCATCACCCACTATTTTGTACATGCAGATGAATGGTGCATCTCTAAAAATTTTCCATTTTAGGATTCTTAAATACTGAAATAGTGTAGACACTAGGAAACATAGTGGATTTTTTTTTTTTTTTTCTTTTTAACAAAAACACAAGCCGTCACTACAAGCATGCTTCCTGACTGGTGCAGATATTAATGGGTATGATAGTGGCCTCAAATACGGATAACTTTTTCTTCTGGGACACAAATGCAGTGGAAAAGGAAATTACTGCAAATCAAACAGGTCAGTTTGTATCAGTGTAACCTTTACTCGTATGAAAACCAAAACAGCCAAGCAGTTCACTTGAGAATTTACACCTGATTACAATCTATTCCTACTAAGGTATCTATAGTGGTTACTCCAGAATGAAACGGTGCACGTCTAGTTTCTAAAACTTCTTTTTTTTTTTTTTTTTTTTTTTTTTTTTACAGAAGTTATGATTAGGACAGATCATGCAGATCAGATAATGCTGTGAAAGAACTTGATACCTGGACCCTGTTTCCTTCTTTTTCACCCTACACTTTTTGCACAGTAAATGAAAGGCCTCAAAGGTGAAAAAGTACAGAAATGGAGGAGATTGTCTCAAAATATTCACTTAACCATTTCAGTGATTATTTGATGAAATCTGGGTGACAAGATGTCCTCATGTCTTGACCTGTGCAATACTGTAACACTGATGTCCTAGTTAGGATTGGGAGGTTTTTCACTAAAAGTGCAACGTTACAGAAAGTTTCCACTTAGAAGATTAAAAGAGAGGGAGTGTAGTGACAAATGGCAAACAGCTCAACTTGGCCACATAGCACAAATCTTTACAGGGTCAAATGTACACTAAATGCATAGGAAACGCTAAGTTTTTTCAGTAACATCCAACAATTTCATTAACTTAAGAGCACCTACTTTATCAGTTTTATTGGAACACCTGACACTAAAGTTTGATATGAAGTGTCCCCCACTACACCGATAGACTACTGTGTCCTCGCTTATTGATCTCTCCTCCCAGCATGTGATAAAAGGAAATAATAACCAAGCATTATATCCATTCAACTGTTAGAGGCTTCTGGCGACCACTCATGATCCAAGTTTGATTCCATCTGCATATGCTCAGTGAGGTGTGAGATTAGGAGCTGATGATTTGTGACTGTAAATTAATTCACCCCTCCTATCCACAAGATGTATGGGCCTTCTGCCCACTGTTTAGGGAATGAAGGTTTTCTTTTTCAGTCTTGGTTGAAGTAGACTGAGAGGTAATAGTGAAAAGAATAGCATCCCCTCATGTAAAAAGAAACAATAAACAAAGTACTATTTTCATGCAAATTGCATATTTGAAGTTTTCTCAGTTTTTTTGAGTATCTGCAATGGAGTAAAAACGAACAAAGCGATAGTGAGCCTGACATAAGTGATTGAAAGATTCTTATAATCCATTCAAAAATTGACTGAAGAAAGAAAAAAAGGGCATCATAGAATGAAGGTGTGAAAAGATGAAGCCATGAAAGATGTATTCTAAAAACTGATCTGAGTTTACAGGATTTTCACAGGATTGAAGCTGACATGGATGTTGAACTTTGAACGTAATGTCAAAAGTGTGGTTTGACATAAGGCGTGGATAGGGCAAAACAATATCATATGTAGCTTTTTCAGGACCAATAAAGAGAAGATCCTTTTTTTCAGAATTCAGGTGAAAAACGTTATGCAGAATTCAATCCCTATTTGTGACTTATCAGTTGTGGAGAGTGTCCAGTATTACTGTAATCCTCTGGTTTTACTGAAACATATAATTGAATGTCATCTGCATATTAAGGGACTGCCCTCTGGGGCAGGTGGGGGTATAATTCCGGAATATATCATAATTGCAGAATTCCGTCCGTCCATCCGAGATTTTTATCCATCCCATATCTCTGACACTATTCCCCCGATTCTTTTCAAATTACACACACGGTCTTTAAAGGTAGGAGAGGTGCAGTGCACAGTTTGATGGCTGAATTTAAATTTTTGGATTTTTTACACATTTTTGAAAATTGCAACTTACACAATTTGTCCGACCCATTTCTCACACATTATTCACCAAATTCTTTTCAAATTTCACACAAATGTACTTTACATGTGCCTTCCTCCCAGTTTTTGCATTTTTGTTTTTTACAAATTTTTGAAAAGTTTTAACCCTTCAGCTGCCTTCCACATCCACATCCCATAGACGAAGGCAGTGGAAGGGGGTCAAATTGACCGCAAGGAATACACAAGTTAAAAAGCTTGAAAGTTACAACTCAAGAGTAATCCCTGGGTAGGCAGGGTATCGGTGAGCAGGAGGGGCAAAGTGTTGTGCGACTGGGCGGGGGTATTAGTAGGCTCTGCTTACTTTTTCACTTGCTGGTTGATCTCTGACTTAATGCCAGCCATTATCAGCTTGACTCCTGTTGTTTATTTACTCAATTATGGCTCATACAATAAGAGACCAACAACTCTGAAACTTGTCCAGTTGTATTTATTTTATTTGCCTCTGAATTATAATGGAATGAAAGTTGCCAGAAAATTAAAAGCAAAAGTACTTGGGTGTTGTATCCACAGAGTAAATGTCTCTTTCCACCACTGTCAGTTGGCTATGTGTAGTATTATCTTAACCAGCTACGGTAAACAAGCAAATAAATGAATCACCAAATAAATGAATCACCACTTTTTTTTTTTTACTGTGGAACAGCATGACAGTTTTTTTTTATTAATGAGGTTACTTACCAGCTGAGTGAGAGCACAGAAAAAAAATATCATGTACTTTTAGTAGGCCTCTAAAATGGGGTTTAGCACAGAGGGACGTCCAGAGGGACATTGGACCACAGCCCTCTCTCTGCCATGATGGAGTCATATGGCGTGGAGAGTAACAGGCCTCACTAGGAGAGCTACACTGGGTGGGAGGTTGTTTTTCTGCTTTCCGAGAGCACTCAGCTTGCACATTATTTCCCACATGGTTGGCACAGAGACCAGGAGACCCACTTTCTCTTCAGTGCCCAATCACAAACACAGAACAGTGACTAACTTAGAACTGACTGAAATGTGTGGCTAGCCTCATCTCAGATGACCAACGGCAGTGAAGAGCAGTAGGAAACCAGCATGGGGTGAGTGATGGGCTTATTGAAGAGACAGTAGGTGTGACGAAAGAGGGAAACATCCCTGAGAAAAATGCATCAATTTTGATAGGATTTAGGTAAACTTTTAGCATTTTTTGAAAAGCTAGTGTAATGCTAAGCATAGGGGGACCAGGTTTAGGTCTGTGAGAAATGCTACAGTGAGGTTTGGATGCTGTAAAATGTAAAAAATATTGGAAAAATAAGGCCATTACACTCTACACTTTCTTTTCTTTTCATTTAACGCTGATGTGTTTTAGCTTAAATATTAGGAAGGAGTACTGTTCATTAAAATGCAGGGATGTTTTTTGTAGTGGTACCAATTCTTTAATTATGTTTATATTGTCAGTTTTATATTGGCTAAATGCCACGGACCATGGATCACAATTCTTTCTAGTGGATTAAAAGAAGAGATGGTCTGAGCCCAAATTAAGATTAGGTTCAAGTACAGTAGGAAAGGAATTATGGATTGTTCAAACTTTTGGCCCACAGTAAGTAATGCAAGGCTATTATTGTAAGAACAAACAAGTAAAAATAAAAATGAAAAACAGAAGATGCCAGTGTCAAGATGCAGGTCATCTATACAGGAAGGTCCAGCACATGGAGAAAATATGGAAGAAGATTAGTCCACTGCCAAAATTTTGTGTGTTCAGAATATTGTTTTATTTAAGAAAAAGGTGCTATGGTTAGTGCTGTATTGTATTTGGAGTAGCTGTTTGCTACTGATGTGGATGTATTCTGTGTTGTGTAACAGCCACTAGATACTGGCAAACTGGCAAATAGGAGGCTTTAAAGACTGCCATGAGAGCTTTGTCTGAGCTCAATGCTGGATTTGTTAAGAACAGTTTGCCTGCTCTCATAACATAAAAAAAATACAGAATTTAACTCAAAAACTGCTCACTGACAACAAGAACAGAAACACCATCATTTGTTAAATTAGGAGCTGGTGTTCAAAGCTGACATTTTGTTTTCATTTAGAAAGGGGCACATACAAGGAGCATAATCAGGTAGGGATAATAATTCCTGATAAGACCCAATCAGGGAGCAGATTCAGGTGTCTTTGTCATTGCAGTTTTTTCTATCCACGTTACAATTCAACCCTGGAGTTTACAAACTACAACAGCAGGATTTCCAAATGTCTGTTTTAGAGAGGTTAAAACACAGGAATAGTGTGGATGTAAAAATAGCAATAGTTTGAAAGTTTTTATGGGGTGGACATAACCACAACATTAGTTTAATGTCTTTTTCCATTGAGTGCAGATGTTCTGAACCGATGTGCTCAATCCCTTTAAATGTGGGAGGGAGGCAAGTGGGATTTGAACCCCCTTTAAATGACATGTGACACCATCTGCCTTTCACTGGAGTTTTTAGTAAACATATGCGCATTTGTCTCACTCTGGATGAGTCAGTTTGGCATTTTTATGACTGTCAGCTCAAACAATACTAAGACCAGTGCTCCCCCTCTCCCCACTGCTGCCACACCCGCTGTTTTCATTTGTGTTGGGTTGGTTTCAGGTCAGTGGCAGCGACTTGGGGCAAGAATGCCAATGCTGTGACACAGTCAGCAGCTAGTGCTAATGGCCGCAAAACATGGATCAAACAGGGAGAAAGCTGCTCTGGAAAGTGACAGGGCAAAATGTCAGTGGGTACAACATTATGCTGAACATGGTCAGTGTCTATCAAGCATACACTGCTCTGAGGGGAAACAATTACAAAGTCATAAAGCGAGACTCCACTGATACAGTGGAGGGCATTTCAACAAATGTCAGCTCCAGTATTATGACTGCTTTGAAATCTCATTAATATGTGGAAGCATTGTATGTCTAAAGACAGTTTGGCTTTGCACAATGCAGACCTGTGCATAATAAAAATATAAGACAATGCTGAATGCATTTAAATGGAACAAGGAGTCAACATTTATAGTTTGCAGGGAAATGTCAACACATTCTAGTCACATAGTATCTAAAATCAAAATGCTGACCCATGGCTGTGGTGATTGCTTCTGTTTCCACATCAGAACAATGCATATATTATTTTATAATTACTGCGGTACCTGTGGTCTTTCTCTTACTGTCAACAGAGAAGCTAATGAAGGGAGAGCTGGTTTCCACTACCAAGTCAACACATTGAGTTTCTTTGCCATGACCCCTTACCATCTGTTGCCAAAGTTTACCAGAGAGAAGTCAATGTTAATCCTGAAACTACATTGACCAGGGGACATTAAGGGGCAAAACTGTTTTTGGCAGAAGCGGAGGCTTTGGGTCCTGTTTCATACTTCATACATACTGTTTTCTCCTTTCTTGGTCTTTGTTATTATAACCATTCTCCTTCCACACATGTAGAAAAATGATGGTCCAGGGATATACTGTGTATCAAAATGTGATTCCCTGAAACCCCCTGAGGAGGCCTCAGCATGTTATGTCCTGGGAGGAAAAAATATAATGAACCATTTGGCCATTCAAGATTGAGGACTTTGTTTGATTGAAAAATAGTCATTATGTTGTCATGTAAACTGATATATATCATACTCCAAGGTTTTATTCCAAGTGAGTGGACTGTATTCTGACCAGGTTTCCTTTTTTCCACAGTATGGAGGAGACAGTGCGAACATTACTGCAGAACCAGGACTCACTGGAAGGCCCTAAAGTGGACCCACTGGACCTCATGAAAGCATATAAGGTACAAAAGTAGCTGCAGTCCGTGGCTGTTCCTGGGCCCCTAATCAAATGTATTTTGAGTTTTTAGATTGGTTAGAATCCCATTTCTGAGATATTATATATAGAGAGGACGAAAACATTTTGGCTTTGTTTTCCTTTTGCGGAGCATCACTGTGTCCAATGTTCTCCTTATATACAGTTCATGGCTAATCCAAAAATGCTACCACTGAAGTGCACATTCAGTAAATTCACTGTTTTCAGATGACTTCTAAGATAGATTAGACAAATAAAATGGTTGTAATATGTTTTTCTCTTTGTCCTCACCACTGATTTGAATGAAATGTCTTATCAACAAACTTGAAAAGCAAAGTTCTTCTGAAGTGACAAAGAAGTCGGAGCTGCATTCTATTGCAGAACTATATTATGAGAAATGTGAACGATTGATTTTTTTTCTCTCACTTTTCAACATCCAAATTGCAGATCTAGCACTTTAGAAAACCCCTAAGACAATTTATCTTTAGATATAATATTGATCTCACCATGGGTGACGGTGCCATTATGTTTCTATATAGATTTCATGTTTATATTATGCTTTGTGAAGATTATAGGGTAAATGGCAGGGCTCTGTTTCTTTGTACAGTTATTGATAGCATATTATATTTGACCACACCATTCCACTTTATTGTGAGCTAGAACTAAAACCCAATTTTCCTTAAAAGACATCTCTCTCCAATAGATAGAGACAAATTTTTACATACAGTTACACTTTATATTTTACAATTTTGTTGTAATGTTAGATTGTAAACATCACAGAGTGTATCTAAAATGGATTTGCTGTATGAAGGGGTATGTGTAGAGGAATGGATATTAAGTAACGTTGTCAAAATAAAATGACTCAGATTAATTAATTACAGAAAAATAATTCAAGACAAAAATAATGTAGACTATATTGCTCTATGATGCCCACTGAATACGAAGAGACAGAGCTTGTGAAGAAGCAAGGCCTGCTACTGCTTGGGGTCCCTAGTCCTTTAGGGGGCCCCTGAAGGCTCATAAACTTTGCATCATAGCAAGTCTGAGTGATTTGCCCACAAGATTATGTGATAATCTACTGAGGTAGAATCACAATCCACAATCTGAATCTCACTTCCTCCCAAATGTATTAGAATTATAACCAAGCTTTAACAAGTTTCCACTGATTTCTGGAGGGTTAGCCTGTGTGTGATAGTTTTTGTCGCTATCTGATGAGAAATGCAGAATTTTTGTATAATTTTGAATTACACTATTGCAATATTTTGACAATGGCAGCAGCAAAACAAGAAAATCTGCTGGTTAACATGGACTAAAATTGGATTCTTTAGTAATTCACTTTAGTTCACTTGTATTTGTGCAGTGTAAAATTAATGGTATCTGAGGAGGAAAGTTTGGAAAACACTGTTATTTAATGACACCATCTGTACAGTCCCTCTGAAAAGGTGATCATACAACAAATAAAGATTGATCATCACCTAAAATTGTGAGATTGCCCAGCCCCATTTCACAGCAATGACTGGGACCCTAAGAATGTACCTACCCTGTCTGTTAACTGTCTCTGACTGAATATAAAAGAATTTCACATGGTTCTGATATGAAATATTTTATGCTTCTCACAATAAATATTTGCTTCATTCAGATTAACCATAAATCATTCAATGAATTAGATTATTTTTAATGACAGCCCTCATTTGAACCTTATGGCTTGTCCTTTAACTTACACCGATAACTGATTCAAAATGCTCCAATTACAAGAAAGCTTTCAAGAGAGGAGACTACAGACTATGATGTATGGTGTAAGTTTCTGTTATTTTCTCCTCATTATGCCATCAAGCCCTTTTTTAATCATTGTTATATTCTGTTATTCTTTAATCATTTTCTTTTTTTTTTTTTTTTCACTCTAATCACCAATGTAAACAGTACCACATAATGAAATATTGCATTACAGGCCAATAAACCCCAGACAAACATCTCATCATCTAATGTCTAGTATGAATCACCAGTGAAAACACTGCACAGCACAGAATATCAACACATATTAACACTTAATGACTCTAATAAAAAATAAAGATTTGTGATACCAGTATTGACAGAGGAAATTTATTTGGAAAAACAACAGACTGAGTGTGTCATCAAATAGAAAGTTTCCATTAGTTTCCACAGTATTTAAAATAACAAGCAAGCAAAAAACACACTGCTCCATGCATGAAAAATTGAAATTTTGGTTGTCGTCATGTTGCTTCATGTTGGAATGTTGATTTGGACAAAAATGTGGCGTTACAACAGTGTGAAGGGCACAAATAATAAACATTAACCTACTGATGCAGTAAAATAGTGAAATCCATCAAACCAGACGTGTTTGGAGCCACCATCTACTGGCCTCTCAGATACTCCTGCATTAGCTTCACTGTCCAGCTCCAGTTTTTGTCCCTTTTCAGAATCCTGTCTATCACCAACTGGTCACAGGAACTGTAAATGTCATTTTTTCCAACAATAGTCTTATTGAGTTGGACTTCACAGTACTTCAAATAAGTGAAGCTTTTCCACAACATAAATGCTCTGTGTTCACATAAGCAGTAGTGTAGTAGTTCCTTTTCATCAGTATTTATTTCTTGTATGACTGGTGAATGTCATGAAAGTAAAATGCATATTTCATTTCTGCATGACTTTAAGACATGCATCTCTAATCGGCTCTGTGCGTTCCAGGACAAACTCCTCGAGGAGATGTGGAAGCAGCAGGACAGTCTGGAGGGTCCCTCAGCCACAGCGGCAGAGACCACGGCTTCGCCGGAGGCTGACGGTGGATCTGAGGAAAACTCAAAGGACAGCAACCCCCTGCTAGAACGACTCCGAGCCCTGGAGGTAGAGGAGACTGCATTATTCACATCTTACCCCCACCCCCCAATATTCTCCGTTCTTACATACTTTTTTCTCTAGCATTCCATGTCCTTTCCTTTCACCTTGGAAATGTCGCATTGATCACTATATTGAGGATATCACATGTTTTGTCAAATGGAGTGTCCTTCATTTTATCTATAGACTTGCAATAAGTGGGTGTCTCTTCCAGGACTGAAGAGTGGTTCATTATATTTCATGATGGTCTCTTACCATTGTTTTACAGTAGTAGGTTTTAAGTTTTTCATATTAAGGAATTGCAGATATAATCCACTTCTGCATTTCATTTCTCGCCAGCTGCTACACAGCTCCTACTTTTTTCAGCTTCTATAAATAGAGGCTTTCTTCACACATACTGAAGTCTAAAAACATGAACTGAAAACTCAATTAAAACTAGTTAATTATAATTTTTCGCCACTGTGATTTATTCATCACAGGATCCTGTGACTTATGTTACTTTTCCATTGCCGATATCAATTCAACTCATCTAAATTTGGTATGGCACCTTTGCCGTGAGGTCATATGATGATATAAATAAGTGCATGAAAAAATCAGGTGAGAAGGGAATGGTTGTGTTCAGAAAAAACAGAGTAACAAACTCTTTGAACTTAAATGCAGGAGACTAGTGTTCATGTAACTGCTGTGTTTATACTTGTAATGTTCACGATGTATGTACCTTATTTGAACCCTTACAAAAAATTTTTTCCTTTCCCTAATAACATTGTTTTTGTGCCAAGACATAACCAAAGCTCAAAAATCAACTACTATTTTGTAGGCATGAGGACATAATGCTCTTTGAAATACTATTGGGTCCGATCAAGCGAAAGTGAACATCAACATGAAAAAGTAAATTTGTACACATCATTTATTAAGTGGGCTCATTTTTTAGCTGAAGATCTCTATTTTTTGGAACTGTTCTCCTTTTTAAAATACCACTTGTAGAAAAAAAAGTTACAACTGATTTTATTGATTGCACTTATTACACCATAGTCATGCCTCAGACATAAAAATATAGCTCAAATTTGACACAAAAAATTATATCTAAAAAATTTGAAAATTTATTCAATCTGTCACATTTAAAAAGACTCTCTGTGAACTGTTACTGAGAAATTAGTCTTTATTTGTAATTTACCTTTATCAGTATAGACCACCACAAGTTGTGAATAACACTGTGTTAGCATTAAATACTTTAAATAAAGCATTGTGATTATATCTGGTTTGTTGTTTTAAAAAGTAAGTCCACATTTTGGGTGATGCATACAATGGTAAAGAGTCGTCCACGTGTTACTATGGTAGCCTGTCCACATGTTACCGCATTCTCCAGTCAATAAAACAGACTTCTCAATATTTTACGCCAAAATTTATTTTCAGTATAGTTGAACATAATATCTAAAAGGTTTTGTCCTTCATGATATCAATTTCTGTCAAGAACCACATGTTGTGAATATTTGTGTAAAGCTTAAAAAATTGATGTCTGTTTCAAGTCCACGTGTTACCGAGCAGTAATTTGACATTTTTCACCTAAAAATTTTATCTCCCCAAATCTTGTTAAGCATAATGTTAAAGTGCTTGTAAGTACTTACTCAAGTATGTCTAATACATTGCATATAAGTTACTTTGCAGACATGACAGAGACTGTTGAACACGAAATGTGTCCATGTGTTACCACTTGAGTGGATGTGATTTTCTCACAAGATTCTGCAATAATCTTCTTAGGCAGAATCACGATCCACAATCTGAATATCACTTCTTACAAAATGTATCTGAGTTATAACCAAACTATAACAATGATTTTTGGAGGCTTAGTCTGTGTGGTAGCTTTTTATTCTTATCTGATGAGAAATACAGAATTTTTGTATAATTTTGAATTACACTATTGCAATTTTTTGACAATGGCTACAGCAAAAAACATGTCACACAAAGTCTGCAGGTTAACATGGACTTAAATAGGATTCTTTTGTTATTCACCCTAGTTCACTTGTATTTATGCAGTGTAAAATGAATGGTACCTGAGGGGGAAAATTTGGAAAACACTGTTATTTAATGACATAATCTGTACCATCACCTAAAATTGTGAGATTGCCCCGTCCCACTTCACAGCAATGACAGGGGACCCAAGAATGTTTTTGTGCCTTAACATAACCAAAGCTCAAAAATCAGCTACTATTTTTTTGGCATGAGGACATGAAACACTTTGAAATACTAAATCATGCATTTTTCAGCGGTACAGTGGCATAAATGGACTTTCATATCATTCAGAATGAAAATAAAATGATGCTCTAAAAAGTAAAGCTAAACTGAAATCAAACTAAAAGTCTAAAAAGAAATAAAGCAAGAACTTCAATTCTGTAAGAAGTCTGCAGCGAAGCAGTGGATCATCTACAGAAAAGTTCAAGAAATATATTATGAACATTTATGGGTCTGTGTGTCATATAGTCTCTTTAGTAGTTCCAGCTGCTTGGGTGTTAAAATGACTCACCTGTTTGGAACCATGAGATGCTTAGTTCCCTGAGGTAAATCTGTACGTATGCAAATTCAGATATGAAGGAAGTTAATTAGCCACTGTCATGTGCCATGTATTCAAAGCTTTGTCTTTATTATGTTTGATGTGTCACCATCTGACAATATACCAGAGAGACATGTAGAAGCGAAGCAAACACCCTGACACCCTGTTTGCTCATCCTTGCATCTATCTTCGAATATGAAGAGAAGATGAGAGTCCATTAGGTTGAAGAGCTGTCCTCAGGGCAAAGGCACACCCGAAGACAAAGGAGTTATCATATTCACAAGGTGATAATTAAAATGCTGACAGGGTAGTTAACATTTGGAGTCAGTGTTCCAGTGAATGTACAGTGCACCTCTGTGTTACACCTTCCCCCCTGTAAAGGTAATAGGCCTCGCCATCTGTTGAAAAGTCTCTGAAAGCCAGTAGATCTTTTGCAAAGAAGAGCTTCAAGGGAAATATAACACATAGAATGGATTTGGTCTTACCGGATGCGTCTTGAACACGTGCTGAAAGTCTCAGTGTCGTGGTCAGAAGTAACTGAATATGTTCACTCAAGCACCGAACTGTCAGACTATAAAACACAAGATATTTATTTGTTAACATGAGAACTGCAGTGAATCATGTGCACACATTCTTTCCTCCAGTAGAAGTACATATATTTGTGTTAAATAAATAAATAAATAAATAAAAAATAGAAGTACTCATTCAGCTTCTTGAAACCTGAAAAATACAAGCTCTGGTAAGTCTTTTTCATCTTGTTATGTTTATTTTATGTTATGCGCATTGATGGATACACAATACGAGCTATTGCTGTATCCATTCAGGTTGAATCAGGAGATGCATGTGATGATGCATCTGGTATTGGAGATATCTGTATTTTAGTATCGATCCACACATCACTAATAGCCATCCAAAAGTAAGCTGTGTTTATATTACATTAGAATGAACCATGGTGAGCTGCCATGTTTCTGGAGATCACAACAGACTTATGGACAGTGACATGGTGGTGCAGTGGATCGCACTCGTGCCTCACAGCAAGAAGGTCCTGGGTTTGATTCCAAGGTGGGATGGGACCTTGGAATTTCCCCTTGTGGGACTAATAAAGGCATATCTTAATACATTTTTTTTGGCATAGTGTTTAGCACTTCCACCTCGCAGCTAGAAAGTACTGTGTTGAGTTTGCTTGTTCTCTGTGCTGTGTTTTGTACTGGTCCTCTGGTTTCCCCTGCCATCAAACATAAGATGCATGTATTTCATATCAGTGTCCAAGGAACTGATGAAAATCTGGATTTGGTCCAAAAGACCCTTCAATGGCCGCTCACTGCTCCTAATGTACTTAATGTACTTATTGCTAATGCTGATCACAAATGGTGGGCGCTGTGCATATAAGGATGGGTGAAATCCAAACACTGAATTTCCCCATAGGGGAAATAAAGTGAGTTAACCTTTACTATTACTGTCGCCTACTATGTTAATATCTCTGGAAGTGAAAAGATCAGAACAAAACAAACACTGGTTCAATGAAAAGGGGATTTCATGTTTTGGGTTTTTTTCACCATAGGTCAGAGTGGCAGGAATTCAGTTGGTTTTAATCCGCCACTTCACCACTGTATGTCATTAAATGTAACATAAAGTACCCTTAAAGGTTCTGTACTTTTGCATTTACATGAAGTTTGTGTTGAAGATTTTCGTGGTGGTTTCTGCTTGTTTGTTGGCAACCACATGACTGTTTTGTAACTGTAATTCTTAGATGTTGGTTAAGATCTAATTGTTGTTCTTGAGCCAGAAATTAGAAGAATTTTCTTGAATCAGAACACAATAATTGTCGCTGCTGCTGCAGCTGCAGGTCGAGGTAGTGTTAAATGTAAGCAGATGTGAAGAGGAATAATTACTGGATCGCACACTGATTATCTCAGCAGATTTCATAGGCATCATTTAGCACAAATAGTTGGCAGACCCTATGAAAGCTGTTGAGCTAAATCTTCAACCCTAACCTTAAATCACTTCAAACAGGAAGTAAGATTACTTGTTAAGTAGGCCAGACTAATTCCTGAAGAAGTACATTTAAAAAAGGAGATTGTTTAAAGGTCCACAGAAATAATTATTTGTAGACTATGATCTGATCTGAAAAAATGGAAAAAATGGCAAATACACTGGGATTTCTTTATGCATTATTCACTATGTAATATACGGTACTCTATGTGCAGTGTATTTGACAACATAATCTTCATCAGAAAACAGTAATTGTACAAAAGATCAAGTACTTATTGGCAATGAAGCAGAATGATTTTAAAATGATGAACACTGAACATGATGAACATTATGTTAGTGATATTTACATTTTTATATTTGAACTGTGGATAAATAACTACATAACCACTCAGCCAATAGTGATGTTTGCCTTAAAGTCCATCACTTTTCTGTTTTTGACCCTACTGGATCATTCAGAGCGTATTTGATGGTTTTCATGCTGTTGCCTTTTCATGGTGGCTGCTTTTATTTTATCCATTTATTTGTAATTAAACTTGAACACTGATCTGGAGGAGCATTACAGGCTTACTCATTTAGTTTGAAACTACTTTCCAGTCATTATGGAACACTTGAGCAACTTCCATATAATTCACCATGAAACATGAAAAATATGCTGTAAGATATGAAGTGAGTGTGAAAATAAATAATGACAAGAGACTAAAGTAGCCATGCTTTTTGGCTCAGTAGAAACTGATGACCCTTCTTGGCTCCTTAACTAAAAAGTCATTTTCAGTGTAGTTGTGCCTAAAGCAGTGACTGATCGTAATCCATGGAAACTCTGCATAAGTAAATATGCAGTGCATAATGGTAAGGACACTTTGAAACGTTTCCATCATGTTGTATTTTAAGAGATCGTGTTGTATCTTAAGTGCATTTCTTTTGCACATGTAGCATGTTACTGCCTGTGTCAAAGAGGTCATGTGATCACTTCTATTCATACATTTATCAGTTGGAATATGCAACGTACAGGGGTTGGACAAAATAATGGAAACACCTTAAAAAATCAACAAAATATAATTTAATATGGGGTAGGTCCGCCTTTTGCGGCAATTACAGCCTCAGTTCTCCGAGGTATTGATTCATACAACTTGTGAATTGTTTCCAAAGGAATTTTAAGCCATTCTTCAGTTAGAATACCCTCCAACTCTTTTAGAGATGATGGCGGTGGAAATCGACGTCTTACTTGAATCTCTAAAACTGACCATAAATGCTCAATAATGTTGAGGTCTGGGGACTGTGCCGGCCATACAAGATGCTCAACTTCATTAGAATGTTCCTCATGCCATTCTTTAACAATTCTAGCTGTATGGATTGGGGCATTATCATCTTGAGGTGAAGGTGTTTCCATTATTTTGTCCAACCCCTGTAGGTCATAATTTGTGATTGTTTGTGGTTTAATGATATTGCAGTATGAGAAAGAGATTCGACTGTTTGCTTTGGCATCCTTCAGGGCTCTCTGATTACACTTCTAGTCAGTAATGATATGCGTTTTATTAATATTAATAACATGAAACACTTCTTTATTGGAATGGATTACATGATATCTAAATAAGTTAAGCTTATTTGTCAAGGGGATGACCGGTACATCAATAGCGAGCTAAAGCCCACATACCATTTAATATGCAAGACTTATACGCTGACAGTCCAGACTCAGAACTTGGACTTCCCTGGCCTTTATGCACATTGGCTGTAAGGCTCCGGGCTAATCTGTGGCCTTCAACACTGACCTAAGATTCTATTCGCTGAAGAGTCTAAGATATACTGAATCTCTCCACATGTGGTTTGTTTTAATCAGTGTTCAGTATCCATTCAGCCATCAAAGATATTTAGCCAGATTTAAGCACTGATTATGTTTGGCCTTTGCCTCAGGTTAGTTTGAAGACCACTGCTAACTCATTAAGCTGTGTGAGGTGAACTCCTCCTTGATTCCTTCTCATATCACTGTGACTCTCAGCCATTTCTGTGGTGTTCTGTGCACCTGTTGTTCAGCGGACCAGCCCGCAGCATTAAAGTGAAAACAGGCCTGCTAAGATTTACTGGATTAATCATTTCAGGAGAAAGTCACCCCCTGAGTTCCCATAATGGTGTGTGCTCCCTGATGGGCAAAACCTGTGTCAGTAATTGAATTATACCTGGGGTACTTGAAGTGAGCCTCACAGACACAGTGAAGTTCAGCAGGGTAGAGAGCGGACGCCTGAAATTTAAAGCATCATTTATTTAACTCCGTCTTTCTCCAGTGATCCCACAGTGCTATAGGGAAAAAGGTTCTGTCCATATGTCTGTCTTTAAGAGAGGCCGCCGTCAAGACTACAGACAATACGATCCAAAGCCTACAATTTCTGCACATTGTCAGGTTGTGTGGTGTGCATTTGTATTTCAGCAGACAAGAAACTTAATAAGTATGAATTCCTAAAAGAAAAGTTTGTATAATGAGATGCCGATTTGTACAAGCTGTTTATCTGCCTGTGTTTTTCTCTACAGGCGGAGAACTCTGCTCTGTCGATAGAAAATGACAACCAGAGGAAGCAGTATGAACGCTGTCTGGATGAGGTGAGTGGAGCTTTGGTATATTTTATGATATTTATACTTT